>NC_069711.1:14324072-14344072 GCF_027358585.1 Pangasianodon hypophthalmus
ACACACACACCTGTCTCCTGCAAGGCCCCAAGCGCCACGGCAATAAAGCAAGTCTTTGGCATTGTTTGGAGAGGAAGCTGAGATTTATGGGATTGGGAGTTCATTCCAGACCATGTCCCGCTGTGGAGACGCTCATGAGCAGCGCAGCATCCAAACACAGATGGACGAGTTAACATCGAGGCCAAAGCACAGTTTCTCAGGAAGCTATTTAAGAACCTGACACATCCTTTTAGAATAAAATCAGAAGATAAATCTGAATGCATGAACAAATCGGATTCTAGATATTTAGTTGACATTTAATCTGTTGTTTGAACACTAAAGGTTTTCAAAAAAATGTCTACATTTTTTGGCTCAATGACTTTTGTCTCATTTGATGTATAAAATGGGTCTTCTCCTTTTTTTTAAAAAGACTAACATATTAAAACTAAATCATTAATTAACAAGTTCACAGAGCCTCTCTTTTTGTGGATGAATCTTAAATAGTGATCTAATAAATAATAGTATCTATGTCATTTGTAATTAGGTCTAGATATTTGTTTGGAGAGATGGATTTTTAAATGTGAGTAGTGTAAAAATTATCAAAATAAAGTTATGATGTTCTCCTTTGCTCTGGAAAGCAACAATCTGGCTCCTGAATGGCGTGCCAGAAAAGCATTCACCCTATTGTTATGAGATTTCGAATTCAAATCCTGAAAATGCCACACCCGTCCGTGCCCGGGAGCCAAGGAAGCAAAACTCGCAATGCTGTCTACTAGGAGGGTGGGAGGAATGGCATTACTCTCTCTCCTGTCAATCGCAGTGAAACTAGCCAATCACAGGTGTCTGTGAGCTCAGGTATGAGGAAGAGGGCAGATAGCACTTTCCTCAGAGTGTGCTGCACTGTCCTGTGACGCAGCATGTCATGATGCATTTGCAAACTGAATCCTTCAAAGAATTCAAATTCGAATATAATTCTTAAATGTAATTCTTGAATGTTTTGTAGGATTTGTTGTGTATCAGTGTGTAGCATGTTGGAGTGTAGGATAGTGCGATTTGTTGTGCTGGTGCTACAGTTCATGCCTCAAGCTGTGCCGGTTAAACGCTGAAACACTAATTATGGAGACGTAGACGTCAGAGCAATGGACAATCCATTACTGTTAGCCTCTGTGTGTGTGCGCACACGTGCGTGAGTGTGTGTGCGCCTGCATGTGTGTGTCACTCTGGGCCAAAGATAATTTACCTCTGCAGCTCCAATTATGGCCTCTCCTTTAGACTCTGTCACAGAGCAGTATCATTTAAGTAATTGCTTTGGACTCTGGGTGCGCCAGTGTACGCACACGCACACACTCACACTCACACACACACACACACACACACACACACACACACACACACACACACACACACGCAAAATAAAAATCCTTCCTGGAGTCCAGGAAAATGATGTGAAGCAAAACTGGACCAAGCAGTGCTTTTCCTACAGATCTATTGTAACCAGGCACCCCGTGTTGTTAAGCCCTCTGTTAAACAAACCCCGTGCAGCAAACCGCTCCTCATCCATTATTCATCACTCCCTCCACGTCTCTTCATCTTGACAGATTAGCTCCTCGTTCTCTGGTGTGTTGGGTAAACGAGTGCATCATTAAAAAGGAAAGAGAGATGGACACTGCTGACTTCATTCTGCTCCTCCGAGTCAAGGTCGATTCATTTGGGGCTATATGTGATTTCTGTATTTGTGGACATTAGAAGCAACATTTCCTGACACCAGCTGGTGCATGGCTATATGAGCCACTTACACACGGAAGATTAATGATATGTGATTTATATTTGAACTGTAGGCCAAATTTTTTTTTTTTTTAAACCAATACAGTCATTTCACTACCTTTGTTGTGAAATTTCAAATTGCCTTCATCACCAGTTTACCTGCAGTTGCATGGCTAATGTTCTTCTTGAATGATGAAACAACCGTGATTGGTTAAGCGTGACGACCAATAAAAATAGGAAATGTGTTGTAGTATCGTTCTTACAGTTAAACTAAAATTGCATAGACTTTCTGCTTATTAGTCCACTGATTGTCCACGTTACTGCTGTCATTTAAGCCACCTGTATATTTTATATCTAATGTTTAATTTAATGTGTAAACTCTCATTAAGGCAAATGATTCTTTACTTAAATCCAAACATAGTTTTTTTTTTTTTCCTAACAATTGTCACAATCACTTTGGTGCAATACTATGGTATGAGTAAAATTTTTATCTTGATAATTTATATTCATTTGTTCTGATATACAGGAAAAAACCTGTATATCCACTACAAAGGGAAGAGAACAACACGCCTCATTTATGAAGCTGAATACGACCAAATTTATTTGTGAATCACTTGCAGCAGAGTTTACACAAGAATGTTGGCATTCATGAAATTCCAGTTACTTCAGGGAAAAAAGGTTTACATACTAAGAGAGCTCTTGAGTTTGCATAAATTTACATAAGAAAATTCACTGAGGTTTTGTTTCATATTAATGACTTGGAAAAAAGGTAATCCAAAACAAATCCATAAATTAATACAAATAAGGCTAGCCATTCCGTTAGGACAAAAGAAATGGCACCATATAACAGGGGGAGCAGTCGGTGTGTGTCTAAAGTACCTGATGCTCTGCAGTGGCCGAGCTGCATTACTGTTGAGTCGTCATTTAGCGCTTTCAGCTCTCTGCGAGCTTTGCCTTTTATGGAGTTTTGTGGGAGTTACTAAATGTAAATCAGCTGTGCAAGGACCACAGGTAATTTATAGGTTATTGGCATTTATCAGCATATATACAAGAGTATGACGCTATGAAACTTTTGTAAATCTGGCGGAAATGTTTAGTTCGGTTTGGCCCACGCAAACATTCACACACAACTCTGTGATACACACTGTGCCATAGTGCCAGTGGTTACGAGGTGACATGAGCTCCCAGATCACATGTGATTAGTGTGAGAGACAGATGCAGACCATATTAATATGAATGAGAACATGGGGTATAATTAACAACCTTATTACAGAGAGTGGGGGGATGCCATATAGCTAGACAGAGAGATTCCAGTAGTGTGCGCTTGAATGAAGTAATTCAGGATGACAGCGAAGCCATTTAGCCAGAAAACAATGTGTCGGAATGACCTATTCAACCCACTCAAATGCTGAGAGAGAGAGAGGAAGAGAGAGAGAGGGAGAGAGAGAGAGAGAGAGGGAGTGATTGAAATAAAGATGAGAAAGGACAGTGAGGACAGTAACCTACAGAGAAAGACAAAAGACATAACTAGTATGAAACTTGCCAGACAGACATGGTGTGTGTAGGGGTATAATTGTATGCCTGGCTGCCTGGCTGGCTGAAGTGCAGGGTGTGTGTGCGTTCCTGTCTGTCTCAGCCTTCCTGGACTGCTGTACTGTACAATCCGCACCTCCATCTGTTCCCTGGCTGACCAGAAGCCCAAACAAAGCACTTCAAGTGTATCCTCCTCCTGCTTTGTCCCTTCTACACCCAACACTCGAAACCCTCCCGTGACAAGTGGAGGGCATGCTAACCCTGACCCGCAAACCATCATAGTGCAAGTCCAAGTGACTGTGCATAAACATTCCTTTTTTAAATATGTAAATTTAGTTAATTGGACATCTTTTATCCCTCGCTCGCGCTCCGCCTTTCAAGTGGAGCAGCACAGCAAGATTTGGAGGACCTGCGAGAGGATGTGCGAGTGTCACCGGGTGCCTGTGTCTGACCAGGCTGCGTCCGCTCGCCGTACCCCTCGCTCGGGCACAGCTTCAGTGCTCTCAGCCTGATTGAAGAGCCCTCGGAGGGCCAGACAATCACGACGCTCGCACAGGGAGCGCAGGAGAGAGCTCGCTGATGCTAAAGAGCCCTCTGCATAGACATGAAGAAGGGTTTGGATGGACAAAATGAGAAGAAAAAAAAAACCATCAAAGGGATGTGTTATCTGTATGGTGTGCATTTAAAAGTAAAGAGGCATATTTAAAAGCGAGGAGAGGCGAGGAGTGTAAGCAGCGCAGCTCACAAAATACAAAGCTCCATTATAAGTCCATCTCCATCTGAAATCTCTCCAGTAGCCTCTTCATCTCTCTCTCTCGCTCCTGGGTATTGGCCACAGTCTGTCCTCCATTTCACATCTCAGTGAATTTATCATGTGATGCTTCAATGCTCCCTTCTGCCTCTACCCATCTCCCCTCTCCACACACACACACACACTCATTCACACACAACACACACAAAACCATAATGAAAATGTCAACGAGCGAGCGAGCCACCATATGTGAATATGGAAATATCCACTTACTACATAGAGTGCTCGGCTAGCTCTAGCATATGAGCCATGTCAATCTAAACACGGAATGCAAGCAGACAGCACGCCACTCTTCCTGTTCCTCCAACGTATGAATAATGCCTCAAGGATGCACGAAGCAGGCGAGTCCGTAGGGCTCGAACTGCATCTTAAATGATGTAGGAGCATTTCAAGAGCCAGCAATGAGTATTACCAGCTGCATAGCCAAACATCGTCACGCTCTTCACTGGAGGAAAACAGGACAGGTAGGAATGAAGCACTGCCAAAAACTATATACGCACACAGACACAGCAAAAGCCAAATCAAATTTACAACCCTGTTGAAGGGAAAATATTAAATCCAAATACACTGTATGTACACCTGAGTGATCAAGCATTACTTACGAATGCAGTGAGATACACTCAGCTTCCAGGTCTGCGCAGCACCAGCAGTACATGACGGATCACAGAACTGCTGAGTGACGGCCCAGTGCCAACCCGCACTAACCACTTTCACGGCCCACAACCGACTCCGGCTACCAGAACACAACCACAACTCGACCTTCAAGAGACCATCAGGCGCTATCACATCATTTTTCACACCACTTTTCTGATCAGTTTCAAATCAGAGCAAAACACATACTTTTGCTTTGTTTGCTATTTACTTTGGTTTACTTTCACACTGCATATAATAATTAACCAAAGCAAAAAGCAAGAAACGTTGGCTGAGGGGTGCATAGGACTAAAAATGTATTCAAATAAAACTTTCACATTTACTGGTTAAAAATACAGCCATGGAAAAACAAACAAACCACCCGTTGCTAAGAGCGCCTAGAAATCACAAAAAAAAACATAAACACGAAGAACACAGAGCCGGTGCTCAGTATATTAATAGATAAGTATATAAACAACAAATTTAAAATATTGTGTGCGTCACAGCCAGCGTTTATTTTATCCATTTGTTTGGTGGTCCAAATATCCACAGTACGTCGTTTGGCCAGCACTACAGCTCTGTCCTTTGGTTCACTTTGCACCTTGTGGCTCAGTTTAACAGCTGACATCTACAACAATCCACAATATATACGGCAAGTTTGGTTCACTTCCTGCAGATGGGTCGATTCAGAGTTGGATCAATTTCTCACAGCAATCGAGTTCACTTTGTGCCAGACCAAAACCACCCTCACTTAGACTGGGTCTCGGAGCGGTTGTTTTGGTCCGCAGCCAAGTGCGATTGCCATGTTCTCATCTGCCTAAATGAATCTCACCAAAGGAAAAAAAAATGTACCAGGGATCAGTTCAAATGCTGCATATGTCAGAGCACCTTCAGACATGACTCACAGCAGAACTAACAGGTGAGACGCTTTTGGCACCAAACTGAAATTCTGCACATTAGATACAGTTGGTTGCATTCCACTGATTGATTGATTGCAATCGTGCCCAAACTTAAACGTGAATACTTACACTTGAGCCACAAATACACACGTTAACATTTAAGACAGGATACAATTGAGCGGTTGTGGGTTAAGGGTCTTGCTCAAGAACTCAACAGTGGCAGTTTGGCAGTGCTGGGATTTGAACTCACAACCTTCTGATCACCCCTTCCTCTCTCCATAAGCCTAATATCAGAGCATACCAGCTAATATCACTCAGACATTGTAAACTCTTCACTAGCTATCTGTGGTGACCAAACAGTCATGAAAAGTGTTCACTTTGATTTACTGGACTAGGTCTGTTAAATGTGAGGTGGAACTAAACTGCAGCAAATCATATTTTCAGGAGGTGAAGGCTACAGCACGTTTTCTTCATATCCAGCATGTCTGGGAACCACCCAGAGTCATGAAAAAAATCCTGCCTCCAGAAAACGTCACCTCCCTGCAGCCACATTCCTTAACACCACAGTCATGGGAATAAAGCAGAATAGGTGTGGTGTCTCTTACCTTCTTCAGGCGGCCGGAGCGCGTGCCCGAGAACACCACGGTGTTGCCTCGGTAGTCATATGCCGCCACTGAGGTCATACCATCATCCTTATCTATGAATAGCGGAATGCCCTCGATGGTGCTGGTGCCACCCAAAGGCTGGTTGAAGTCCTGCCCGCAGAAATTATCATCAATCTGTAGGGGCTGCAAAAGAAAGAAAGAAAGAAAGAAAGAAAGAGGAAGGTTAGTGTGTATGTTTGTTTGTGATACTCCATGATAAGGAGCAGCAGGGTGAGAACAGGAGATAGTCAGGGTGATCAAAACAAAACTCGGAGATGCCCACGTATGCACACACACACTCACTGTTGTCACTTGCTACGACCGTTCCAAGTAGGAAAGTCCAGTCTGAGCTGTATTTCAGGAAAGACAGTCTAGGTCTTATGAGGACAACTTGTTGGAATGTAACAGGAAGGAATAAAGTCATGAAGCAAAAAATAGAAACCCTCTCTGTCTCTCTAACACAGCATTATTCCGTTTCAAACCTTCACTATTTTGTTTACTAAAAATACCCAATTACCATTTGATGGTGCCTACATCTCTGGCAACATCTGTTAGTGACAGCTGCAAGTTCATGTCTGCACATTAGAGTTTGGGTTGGTGTTAAATTATACACGAGGAGAGTTTACGTCTAACAGCTGAACACACAGAGGTTACTGCTGATATTGTGTTCTCTTAAGGACAATGGGTTTGGGTTTACATGTGGTTTGTTTTTGTTTTTTTTGTTGTTTTTTTTTTTTTTTTTTAAGTGTTTTTGTCTTCAGTATTCAATGAGAGAGGACAGCTAAGGGCAGAAACATAAATTTCGACTAACTCCTATCTGCAATCACATACTTTCACCAGATATAAACTGTATAAATTAATTACATGGTCATTAACAGCACTAGCAAATAACACAAAGCTTTTATATTAAACATCCCATACAATATATACAGTACACATCGAGTGTCCTGAGTGACATGGGATTGTGGAAATGATGACTAAGCAAAGCTCAATTCGGTTTTTACACTTTGTCAAACTGAATTTCTTTTTTTTTTTTTTAGCTGGTAATATATTGTCTTTATTTACATTGAGGTGAAATGTTACTGATTAAAAGTGATCCATACAGTTTAGCTCAGATGTTTGCACAGCAGTAACCACTCAGTAAGCAGTAACCACTATACACATTATTATATAATTATTATATATATATATCATATAATTCTCAAATCAGAAATTCATTATCTATAACAGCATGTCTATGATGCTGAGAAGTTCCAGCTGTAACATAAATGCGCTTGTTCTAATACGTTATGGTTTCTATAGCAACAACTCATTTACAGGGACTTGTATAGTAGACGCTCAATATAATCTATGGCAAACAAACACATTGAAAAAAAACAAAAAAAAACAAAGAAAAACGTAATTATTGATATGGTTTGATATGGTGAAGATTTCTGTAAGCAGATGTTTATGTAACATTTATGTTTCTGTAAGGAGACTCAGGGGTCAGCACTTTGTAACAGTAAGTAACAGTAACAGTTTCTACCATGGGAGAGGAGTTTGTATTATCCGGTTTCTCAGTACCTGAGTTTTAGGGTCTTAATAACTTCCAGAGAGGGAAAGAAAAAAAAAAAAAAAAAAAAAAAAAATTAGAGAGACACTGGCGATGGAGCAGCTGTTTATAGCTGCTGTAACACAAGTGATAAGAGGAACTAACTCGTCTCATGGATGTACCACAGTAAGAATAAATCGTTAAAAAGAGCAACTGCTTTCATTAATATGCTTCATGTTAGACCCCATCCACACACACACACACACACACACCCCAGCCACTGCTTATATTCCTACATCACACCCCATCATGTGTTATTCCTTAGTTTGTGTGTGTGTATATGTCAAGATAATTTTTGGAATAAATTTTACCAAAATATTTTCCTGCTACCAAAAAAAAAAAAAAAAAAAAAAAAAAAAAACAGTTGCTGTTAGCTATAGAACACAACCAGCGCTGTCTGATTCACATCTTAATTTTCACTCGACATTCTGTGTTTAAATGTGAGGTGATGATCCACTGTAGTCATAGAATTTAAAATCCATTAAGTAAGGAATAAAAGACGACGGGACATGCAGTTATAGTAAATACAACGAACTGGAGGTGGGGTAATGAAGTGGAGTTACTGTTACCATCTCAGAGCTGATTATTTTCCAGTAACAGCATGTCCAGGAGTGTTTTATTCCTCATTATAATGACAATGACTTTCCAATGATTGCTTTTGATCAGTGCATAGACAGAGCAGCTAAAAACAGTTGTTCCTCACCAGCCTCTCTTTTATTCTCTCCTTAACTTAATATGACAAATACATTCACCTGGTCATGTTACCAAGAAAACAGAAAGCAAAAAAAAAATCCTCTGTCTTAAGACTTTCCCTTAGTGGAAACCTTAAAATTACAGCTTCACCTCCGACTCTTACAAAGCGCTGACACTAGAGACACCTTCCACGTTCATTATTCATTATTATTAACATCATTATTAACTCCCTACATAAAGCTTCATCATATCCAATTATATAGTTTACAGGGTTTTTTTTGTTTTGGTAAATAATAAAGCTTTTTCCATTTATTCCAAGTCTCAGATTATGTAAAGCGTTCGGTATACAACTCCGAATGAATGAGCTGTTACTATAGAAACGATAATTAGACCGAGCGCATTAATATAAACCTGTGATTTGAATTGTAGCTGGCACTCCTGTCAGAGCTGCTGCTGTTCTGACCAATCAAATTTGAGAATTTAACAGCGCTGTGGTATAAATTGCTATAATACGCAGTGCTTTAATAAACTTCCTGTTTAAAAACCATGCAGATAACCAGGTAGATACAACATATTACAATATTCACCATCTATTGCTATAATCTCTATATCTAATGATCATCAAAATTATGATTTTCTAAGCTGAGGAAGTGAAACTGCAAATAAACAAATAAACAAACCTAGAAGTGATGACGCATCCTGAAACTGGAAAGAGTCCCAAATGCCAGGTTCTTTTTTCTCTTTTCTTTTTTTTTTTGTAAAAACGCAGCCAAAGACGCCAGAAGCAGAACTCTTTTTCTTTTTCAATTTTTGTAAGATCAGTCTAAACTGTGATCCAAGGTTAGGTAATTATCATATGAAAATGTAATACTGGTTCAAGCCTATTTAGCATATGTTCCTCATATAAAGGCGCTACTGAAGCAGTGCTCAGATCCATCTCAAGACACTTCTGTGAGCATACTGCTCAATCTCAGACATTCCTGTTAAGTGGTGCATCTGGCGTAGGCTATGCATGCTCTCTCTAAATCACACTTAATTATCGCAATCTCGAAATCAGTCAAAATAACCACAAATTATTTTTGATAAAGCTGTGCATGTGGAAGAAATAGCTTCAGGCATGTGTTTTAACACATCACGCTTGTGTGCAAGAGTGAAACAGGAAACAGTCATCAAAAGCTCATCATTACACAAGCTTATCAATGCTCTCAAGCCTGACCCTGAAGCCCCCTCCTCCCCCAAACACACACTATTTACTATCTGTGTAAAGGTCCGTCAATAGACTTGTGTACTTTTAAACAACGCCGATAAGACACCTAATCACTTTTAAATGCATCATTTAGTAAAATAGCAGGAAGTTCCTGTATTTATGCATTTCAGTTATTCATCTGAATAACATTCAGCCCTCTTTTTGGAGGCTGTGGCCTGGGGCACAATGCTAAAGTGTGTTAAAGAGAAATGCAATTTTGGTTGTCCAATTAGACAAACACTTCCTGTGAATGTATAGTCACAGAAAAGACGTTGCATGAGAAACGTTAGCAATCTCAAGTGCAAAACTAAAGAAAGCAGTCGCCATACAAGACAAGTTTTGGTTGATCGGAAACATTCAGAGTGAGAGAAAAATTGCATTAATTCAAATTTTTATCAAACGATTCCTCTACAGACGAATGTAAACCGCACTTTGAGCAGTGAGAGAGGGCATCCAATGGCCAGAACTTTCTCGCGCACACACACAAAGCTCAAACATGATGTAAGAGCAGAAACAATAAAAAAAAATATATATATAAGGGAATGTTCTCTGAGAGCTTCCCTTTTCCACTCTCATATCCTCTTAGTTTTAAACCCAAACAATCTGACCTTAAACCCAGCGAGAGAGAAAGAGAAAGAAAGACAAGTGCATGCACGCGCACACACACACACACTCCCTTAGTCAGGGCCTAAAGGCTGCCAATACAATGCTTTAGAGGATAAAGACAACAAAATACACTACAGGTAGCAGAGTGGTAAATCTCTCTCTTTGCTTTGGCATTCAACGGCCTAAACACACACACACACACACACACACACACAGTGTGAGCAACACAACAGTACATCACTGGCCTAGAGCCAAAACTATGCTATTGTATCACACACCTCTGGTCATACATACACACACACACACACCACAGTGAGAGGACGTGTCTATATCTATCTCTCTCTCTCTCTCTCTATATTATATATATATATATATATACACACATATATATACACACACACACACACACACACACACACACACACACACATATGTGTGTGTGTGTGTGTGTGTGTGTGTGTGGAGAGAATAAATTACAGCTAAATTAGTTTAAAGAAGGATTAGATTGAAGTCAAAGAGCTGTGTGAATAAAATAGTGTGTGGGTGTGTGTGTGTGTGTGTGTGTATATATGTTACTCCAGTCTCCCGTGTGAAATCGTGTGTGTATTGTGTCAACAGTAACATGAGGCCCACAAGATAAACAAGAGCGCTATAGGCTAGCTTACGATACAATGTTCCCTGTCTGTCTCTCTCTCTCAGACACACACGCACACTACACAAATACACACACACACACACACACACACACACACACACACACACACACACACACACACACTCACTCTCTCTAACAAAGTTTTTACTTCATCCTATTTATCTTTGAACACTGCAAATGCCGAAGCTAGTCATGGCTACTGAGATTAACAAATCAAAATGCATTCCTAAAAGTAAAAATTAACCACGCAAATAAATGTGGAATGTCTTCCAGCATTTTCAAGGACAGTTAAAACACACTCCCTGTACGGAATAGATTACTAATAAATTATTAAGAATTTTTCGTACATAAACAGTGCATCAGCAGTAAGAAAAATGCCTGGTGTAGACTGTGGATTTTGTAGCCTAATCGTTGCAGCTCTGGTCTGAATGCAGCCCCTGAGCTACTTGTCATTTGCTATACTTCTATTCCCAGAGTAACATTTTGAATCAGTGTGTTTGCGCTAAAGGGGGTGGGGGGTGAGTGAGCAGCTTCTCCCTCTGGCGCGGGGGTCAAAACTGAAGTCCAGCAGCGACTCGAAACCTCAGTAGTGTAAAAGCGTGCCTTGGGGCCTGGTGTCAGTGTGCGAGCACAAATACTAACACACTGCTAACCCCAGTGTCATGGCAACGTCACACCTGGTTAACACAAGAGCATGTGGAACCCACATGACTCTGAACACTACATGAACTCACACCAAGACATGAAACGTAACCAAGAAGAGTGTATATATTGTGATAAATACACTATACGGCCAGAACTATGTGGACACCTGACCATCACACCAATGAGCTTCCTATTGCAAAACCATGGGCATTAATATGGAGTTGCCCCGCCTATGTAGCTATAACAGCCTCCACTCTTCTGAGTAGGCTTTCTACAAGATTTTGGAGTGTGTCTGTGGGAATGTGTCTTCATTCAGACACAAGAGCATTACTGAGGTCAGTAACTGATGTCGGTCAAGGAGGCCTGGCTCGCAATTGGCATTCCAGTTCATCCCAAAGGTGTTCAGTGGGGTTCAGGTCAGGGCTCTGTGCAGGCCACTAGAGTTCTTCCACACCAACCTTGGCAAACCATGTCTTCATGGAGCTCGCTTTGTGCACAAGGATGCCGTCATGCTGGAACGGGAAACGTCCTTCCCCAACTTTTCCCACAAAATTGGAAGCATACAATTGTCTAAAATATCTTTGTGTGCTGTAGCATTAATGCTACCCTTCACTGGAACGAAGGCATCCAAACCCTGAAAAACAGCCCCACACCATTATCCCTCCTCCACCAAACTTTACTGTTGGCACTCTGCATTCCAGTAAGTAGTGTTCTCCCGGCATCATCCAAACCCAGATTCCTCTGTCAGATTGCCAGATAATGAAGCGTGATTCATCACTCCAGAGAACGCGTTTCCACTTCTCCAGAGTCCAGTAGCGGCGTGCTTTACACCACTCCAGCCGGCTCTTGGCATTACGCATAGTGATCTTAAGCTTATTGTGAAGCTGCCTGGCCATGGAAATCCATTTTGTGAAGCTCCTGATGCAGTTTTTGTACTGATGTTGCTTCCAGAGGAACTCTAGCGAGTGATGCTCTGTAGAGAGGATAGGTTCAGCCTCGTGGTTGAGCTGTTGTTGCTCCTAGCCACTTCCATTTCACAATAATAGCACGTACAGTTGACCGGGGCAGATCTAGCAGGGCAGAAATTTCACGAACTGACTTATGGCAAAGGTGGCATCCTATGACAGCATCACATTTAAAGTCACTAAGCTCTTCAGTATGACCCATTCTACTGCTAGTGTACAGTATACTTTCCACAGAATATTAGGGTTGTCGATAATATTTCTGCAACCTCAATAACCTCTGCTGTCACTCACAGTAACAAGCAGCCTATCTAATCAGATGTCAAAAAAAAATTGTACCAATTTTGTACAAACTATTTCATTTTTCCTCCATCTCCATGTTAATAATGTAATATAAAAAACAATGTAATATAATGTAATATAATTGTATATATAGTATATAATATATTTTTCATGAGGGTGAATAAAAAAAATATAATCAAAACCTCTACTAGCTACCACACTGTTAACAAACCCATAGTATATTATAAATAAATACATATTGCTCATTTAGTCTTGACTCAGTCATGCTTTCAGTTTCTGTAGATCCAGGAGCACTGGGTGTGAGGCGGGAATACACCCTGGATGGACCACCAGGCCACTGTAGGGCACCATACACACACACTGGCACATTCATTGACACTTAGGGGCAGTTTATCTTGATCAATCCACCTACTGGTATGTTTTTGGGAGGGGGGGAAGAAACCGGAGAACCCAGAGGAAACCCACACGGACACGGGAGAATATGCAAAACTCTGCACAGACAGTGACCCGAGCTCAGGATCGAACCCAGTACCCTGGAGCTGTGAGATGGCAACGCTACCCAATCGGCCACCCTTAAAACATACTGTGTGTTGTTCAAGTATCGTGATATTTCGGCCAGGACCTCCAGGCAAATTCAAATTCAGTTCTATTCCATAAGCCGTGCAGGAACGGAGAAACATATAAAGAAAACATAATGCTCATATGTAAATCAGTTTCAAATAATACATGAGGGATGAAGACAAAGGTAAAGTTGAGTTGATATTTACTACAGTGCTGACTAAAGTATGATTAAGCATATATTTCTCATTATCACAATGTATGTATGTTTCAGCAATGGGCATATTAGACTGAAAAAAAAAAACCACTACTATGAGGTCAAATGACAAGACAGCGAGAATGTGCGTGATGTGGAATTGGTACAGAAAAGTAGAAATGTCTGTAGTTTCATTTTAAATGAGATGACCACCTACATCACAAATGTTGTGAAACAGTAGTCTTAATGTGGTTTGCTTATCCTAAAGCAAATATGTACGGATAGATATGCACTTTTGACACATTATGCACCGTTTTAACGGCTGATTGATTCTCTAATGGCATGCACTATATGTAGTGTAGTTGATCATTATGTTAAACCCTCGGTAGAGTGCAGAAGTAGTGAATAGAAGGTCATTTGGGAATTGGCCCAACTGTGCTAGCAGGCCATAAATACACGATGCATGTCAAGATGATGTACTTCTAATTCTGGTGGGGTTGTATAGTGTATATGTATCACTACTGCTGCTAGTGGTTTCAGTCCATCTGTACATATCCTGTACAATTTACACTCAGTGACTCAGTATTAATGCACGTTTCCTGCATGTGGTCCTGTCCTGCACTGTACTGTTACTGTATTGTTGGTCGTTGAGCTGGACCTCATTTACCACAAACACCTCTGTGGCAATAAATCAATCTTGTATTTTGGATGATGATGTGTATAGAGTCATGGCCCTACTATTTCCAAAAAAAAAAAACAGCTGTATTAATGCTAGAATACATTATATATTTATGGTTTTAAATTGTTCAGTTGTCCGCAGTTGTGCAATATGTAATCGCTTGAAGTAATTAATTATTTATTGTTTTTATTTTGCACTTTGAACTGTAATTTTGCCTTAAGGAGTGAAACACTGACATTATTGTTATCTATTGTTAAATAAAACTGTAGAAACAGCAAAAATATTTCATTTGTAGGGGGAGCATTTATCTACTTATTGATAATTATCGATAATAGACATTAAATTGTGTAATTTCATTTGCTCATGTATATGCAGAAGCATCCCGAGCACCACTCCTAGGTCCACCTAGCTCAAATACAGCAATGACTTTCACAGTGGGAGGGTCTGAGGGGCTAAATGCTGTGTCAAGTCATGCAACCTGAAATCCAAAATTTGCAAATGCTGTGAAAAGAAACTTCTGTTATTGTGCAATGCAACCAACTAGTGTGTATATTTGGGGAAAACATGGCAGGCTTCCTTTCTGTCACCCTCAGGTTTCCTTACACAGAAACAAACAAACCAAAAAAAACATACAGGAAAGAAAAGAACATTTCAAACCGAAATGTTGGCTAAAATGGAAGTGGATCTGTTCCAAAGTCCATGTAAAAGGCATTTTGAAGTGAATAAGACATTTACTAACGTAGTCGAAAGTTGTTTAATAAATAAGCTCCATGCTCCATTTATTAATAACAAAAAGTATCTAAAGCTAAATAAATAACCTGTGTCTGCTGACTTCATACAATACAGGCAAAAATCATACAGAAGAAAATGTAAAGATTAATATTTTAGCTACGTTTCATCATTATGACTGAGGCTTTGTCACTTCCAAAAAAATGTCATAGTGAATTTAAATAATTTTAAACCCTGTGCTTCTATAATAAAATTACTGATATTTATTGGTAGTTTTGTCCCCATTTTTTTTTTTTAACGACTTTTTCAAAAACGCATATTTGTCTTTATTCTGATTCCCCAGGTTGGTATAATATTTAATTGTACAAAAATTTTGATCTGCAACTACAGGCGTGCAGCATCACATCACTGTCGTCTATTAGAATTTTAAACTTCAGAATGTACAGGACATGATTAAAATGTCCCTCTATAGTATTTCCACTCACATCACACCCATGAACGAACAAAAAAAAACCTCACAGATGACGCAAAGAGAAAACAGCAGCAGGAGGCCTGGGGATGCGTGTGTGTGTCAAAGAGCTGGTGTAAATTAAATTCCTGGTTAAAACTGTATAGTGTTAAAAGTATATCTGCTCCAGGAGTGTAAAAGCACTGCACAGCTTCTAGTGTAAAATGGCCTTCTGTAATCCATCACGGCAGGTGAGTATTCTCACAAACGATATTGCCACAGTGTGTGTCTCGTACACAAACACAAACACACAATGGAAACACCCGAATGAAGATATAGGTATATATAGATATAGATATTTTGTTGACAAAATCAAGACATAAATGGGATTTTTTCCCCCAATCACCCCAATGACAAAAACTAAACAATAACTCATATTTTTGTTCAAATTATATGATGAAATCTCATTCCATTTCTCTCAGTGAATAAAAATGAGATGAAAATCAGCAGTCGAATATTGTCGATTGGACAAAGATGAAATGTTTCTTGTCTTATTTGTGCACTTGCTTTGTAAAGGCAATAGAAGAGAATTAATAAAGACGTGTAGTGTTTGAGAGTACGCAGCAAGAAACCAGTAGCGCTGTAGTCATGCACACACAGAGCTAGACTGAGTCATGGATCTGTGGTCTCTTAACCTAATGTATGTTTAATGTAATGTATGCGGTGTAATAACATTATTAAATGCCAGAACTTCCATTTAACCAACGCACAACAAATGAGAAGGAGGAGGGCTTTAGTAAGCTCGGAAGGGCAATGTCCATTTGTAACGTAACCTAGCTTTTCATTTAAAAAGGCAATAAAATTCAGCAAATTAGTGTGAAAACTTAAAAGATTGTATATGTGGGAAACCTGGGAGGGAAGACACTAAAATCTTGAGTTTGTATTGTTCCATTTTAGTTAATTAGAACTGCTATAGTTTTTCCATCAACTGAATTTAGACTGAAACTAACCATAACCAAATGAATAAAATGATTTCTCTATTTTCGTCACAATACTAAGACTAAACTACTGCTGAATTAGTGGCTAAAATGAACGCTGATGTAGGGTGGACCCAAACACACCCCCCACGTAATCAGGCATTAATGCATGCACGCTGCTCTCTCGAAGGCACAGACTGCTTATTATGTGTCTGCCCAGGAAGGCCAAGCACTATAAATACACAGCAGTAGAGCTTCAAGCAAATACACCTGGCTACATCACACACACACACACACACAGAGACACAGAGACACAGAGAGAGAGAGATGTACGTAATATAAAACACACTCCACACATATTCACCAATTGTTTAATACTTTATTGATTGATTAATCCCTTCATTTTCAGGAAGCGCTTGGCTTGTAAGGTGGATGTGGAGCTGTGAGCAGAGACAGAAACAGCTTCCAAACTGCAGTAAAGCTGAAGAATGTCACAGCAGCATACAGCCACACACACACACACACAACCCAAATTCCACACAGTGGCTCTGCTCAACCCTTTCAATGGACCATAGTGTGCTACAGTGAGGCAGTGGATATATGCGTCTGCGTGCGCATGTGTGTGTGTGTGTGTTTCGCTGTGACGTTATTCTGGAGCTATGTCTTCCAGTTAAAAAACCCACATGTGTAAGAATCGGGTGCTGCACGAGGCCAAGTGTGACAAACTGAACTACTGCTTATAGAAAGATATTGCAGTAAAACTGTAGGTTGTGACTGTGAGATTAAAAACAACCATTTGAACTAGATAACTGGGTACACAGAAGTCCAGACCCCTTTGACAATCTTGTCAGAATGTATGAATATTGTATGATTAATGGGAATAACCAAGAATGTGTGCTTATCAAAACACAATACAACAGAGGGTCAAAATTTACTCAATGTCATTTTACAGTAGAATAAATCTAGTTTACTGTGAAACCTTGTTTTTGTTCCGATTTCTTTTTACAATTATACTGTATTATTTATAGTTACTAATATTCACAGAAATAAAACTCCATTTAATATCTACTGTATCATTTTTGTTATTTTTATTTTGCTATTTTCATCATACTTTGTGCTTAATTTATTGGTTATTGTTTCACTAAACCTTACTGGTGTTCACAGCCGTTGTAGTAAGCCTGGAATTATAGGCCTTCTACTTTGAAAATTCATAATGCATTACTGTAATTTGTCTTTATGTCTAAATCGGATTCAAATTAATTTTACTGCCACTCCTAAGCACGTTTACTTGTCATATGTGACACAGGGAAAGCTCACATGTGGCTTCCTTTTTCACATATTTTACATTTATAAATCGCTGTGTGTAAGAGCTCACAACAGTTGGCATTCTTCATGTCTAATGAGAGGACTGGACTGAGTTTGTGTCGCACTGGAGCTTATTAAATTCAGGAGATGTTTAAAGCGTGCATTTTATCTCGGCTGTTTCAGCCAACTTGCATCAGTACACAAAGCTACTGATCCTGCTGCACATAAATAAATGCTAGGAAATGGTATTGGGTGCTAACAGTTTGTAACAGTCAGTTGGTTTTGTTGGGGTCACATGGTGCATTACACGTGATAGTTCCACAGCCTAAACCTTATTTCATACCAGGAGCATCAAATATGCTGGATGTGAAAAATTCATTTGCGTAGTGTTGCACCGGTTTAGTAAATATAACATCCAAACATCTGCAACGCCCTTCAGATTATAATAAATTAATTTAGTGGCTAATCTGATGAGATTTTCACCAACGTGCTGTGTGGCAGTTTGCATTTTAAACATTTTAGAGGGTTTTTAGAGGGTTTCGTTTTATCAGGGTGGGCATCTGGCGTAAAAACTGTGCCAAATCATATATATATGCTGTGTGTGTCAACAATGTCACATGCATCTGGTGGGAAAAGGCTACTTTAATTAACCTGTGAGTGTGCTGGAGCCAGTGCCGTGTAAAAGGGCTTAAAGAAAACTCCAAATTAAATAATTAGGCCAGACTAATGAAATTTTGTTATCTGACACAAGTCAAGTTAATCTGCATAGAACTCTATAATAACAGTAAAAAATCTCCTGAGGGTTCGGTCTGCATCTCAGCCAACCTTAAGGTTGAGAAATTATGGACTAGAGCCACAGTTCTTTAAGTGAGATCCGGGATTCTTCAATTTGGGGTCCATGAGTTTTCAGTTTTGTTACAGTGGTGGACCTGACTGGGTTCAACCCAAAGCTCAATAACAAGAAGGCTTATAAATAATCTTCAATGATATTTTTCATAAAAACGTGTTCCATCGGTGGAAAGTTCAGGAATAAAAACGCTCCACGGGCCCAATAAATAACCAAAATATTATCATCCACATTTATAGTTAGGACCTTATATTTTAAGAGTTGGAATCTAACTGTTAACATTTAAAAGATTAACACTCAATGTGCCTACAGAGCAATCTCATTTATCCTTTTCCACGGTCAGGATGTAGGAGCTTGTCATTAATCTGGAACCGTTCTACATGTTTCTGCTGTGTGAGGAAAAGAAGAAAAAGAGCCAGTTCTCAGCTGACAAAATCAACTGGGTTCCAGCACCAACGCTGCTAGTCTGGAAACAAAAACCGATGATGTCAGGGGTTTGGGACAGCGTTACTTTATCACTAGGAACTCAGGTTTTCTTTTAGACTGCTGATAAAATACAATATGAACAGGGCTTTGGATGATTACGGCAGAAAAAAAATAGCAATTTAACGTTGCAACGGTGAATCAGTGGCCCAAAGTGGAAACAGCAGGCAACTAAATAAATATGAAACACATTGCTAATGTTAGGGTTAATGCTCTGCTTCCTCTGAGCAGCTACAAACTCCAAATAAATAGCTAAAAGCAATAAATCATGTGTATGATGGAGGGATGAGCGATATGATATTGTATCATTGTCGTGAAAACGTGTCACAATGCACTTTCACAGTTCTTTTAAATGCAGCACTACTGTTCTGTTAGCAGTCCTGTATATTGGGATGCACACTTTGTGCATCGTAGAAATGTCTTTGAATATACTCATGTGATATTTTAGTCATAGTCATATCAGCCATCTCTCTATGACGTTATTGTAGTGCTGTGTGTAGACACTGAGGGATGTGAACATTAGGAATTGTCCTCATCTGATTATGAAACGCTTTTGCTCCTGTAGGGAAATGAGGGTTTTGTTTTTTGTTTTTTTTTACGCTTGCTGGTTCTCCAAGCAAAACAAACTCCAGAACCAGCACAGACACCTCGGAAATGAAAAGGAGGTCATTCAGATTTAAAGGTTTATATTTAATATTGTATATATTATATATATATATATATATATATATATATATATATATATATATATATATATATATAGTGATACAGAAACTGCATCCTGAAAATTGAATTAGGTTTGTTTGATATTGTGTGA
>NC_069711.1:14346572-14389072 GCF_027358585.1 Pangasianodon hypophthalmus
ACTGCATGTCCTCAGTCCCGGTCTGGTTACAGTGTACTAATGAAGCCTACTCCTAGACTAGAAAGAATTTTTATAGTGGTCATGTGACTTAGCCCCAGGCCTGAGTGATAGAAAAGACGCAGTCAGCTGCAGGACTGTACGAGTCAGAGCGCAGTGAGCAGGCACACACACACACACATTGCATTAGTGGTTGATGACTGATTCCATGATAATAAGGCTAGGCAATTTGATACATTCACACAAACACTGATATTGCAATTAAATTACATCATGATACACTTTTATGAGAATACTGTGGCTATCATTAGCGCTTTTATAAGACTGACTGACTGCAGTGTTACTCAACTACCAATCAATGAACCGGACATTATTCTGGATATTATTCTGTACACTATTCTGTACTAGCTGAACTGCTTTCCTTTTCCTTGTTGAAATAATGTATTTCTGCAGACCCTAAAGACTATAGCAATTCAAAGATTTCCGTGTAAAAGTTGCACTACATGGAAGAGCTGGGAATCTATGCAACCCCCGGGACCCAATGAAAAAGTTGCAAGCATGGGCCTTTTTCTTTACGCGGGCACGAATGGAGATAAGGAGATAAAGAAGGACAGCATATAGTCGATGTAACCACTAATTAATAATATAATTCTTCTACAGTCCATCATCCTTAAACTTGGCATGTGGCGAAATTAATGGCTACTGGCATTTTCGCATTCCTCAGCCCTGACCTATTCGAGCGAATGATTGCTCCTGGCTTGTTATAGCCTGAGCAAGTAGCACAAATGGTGCAAGTGAAATCAGCGTGTCCAGTAAAAATAGAAAGTTTGTTTATATTAATGAAACTGGCTCAATGATTAGAAACTAGTGCCGGTGTGTACGAACAGAAATAACTGGGAGAGTGAATGGGCAGATTGGCTGGTGGGATGGATGAGTGGGTACGAGCACAGCTTTTGGTCACACCCACTGAAAAAAGGTCACACCCACTGCTCTCTTTTGTTGACAAGCCTAAATACTGAGATATTTTAAAATGCCTTCAAGTATCGTGATATGATCTTTTTTTTTTTTTGCCCATCCCTACTTAATAACCTCCAAAATATATTGTGAGAGTCAATCGCCAGTTATTTGCCTAGCGACCTACGAAACCTGCTGAAAGATTGCAAACGCAAGAAAAGAAAGGTTCGTGTGAAATTCTAAGTGCTGAGTTAAATCACTCACAGAGTGAGTAAGCGAGAGAGCAAAAAGGGGGGAGCATGGAGAAAAAGAGATTAAGAGGGTGAATGAAAGAGAAGACGACAACCAAGCCTGGTCCCTGAGGACTCTGATGGCAGAGAAGACGAGATCAAGATCCTCTAAATGAATTAAGTGAGTGAGCAAGGGAGCAAAAGAGAAAGAGTGACTTGAGAAATCTAGTCAGTTGAACTAATGATGTTTCTTGTCTGACTGAATAATGAAAGCTGAGAGAAAGAGAGGATGTGCTAGCAAAAAGCCTACAGTCCTGGGTTTATTCTACAAGTGTCTTAACTGCAAATTCTACCCCCAAGTCCCCTAAAAATTAATGGGACTACAAAATAGCAACACACTACACAAAAGTCTTACACTAGTGTCACATGCACAGTGTTTATGAAGCATGAAAACGGTTTAAGAAATAAAACCATTTGAAATACAAGGAACAACACACAATGGGGTGGACTGAAAAAAATTATCAAAGACGGGGTGTTGGGATCTGAAGCAGAGAGCTGTTACCACATGCAGCTGATTAAGTGTTTTATTCCTCTTATACCACAGCAATTTGCTAACATTTTTTTAATCATTAAAGAACAGAATGTTATACTTTTATCTATTTATACTTACAGTAAATGTTGCAGAACATCTGTGAAAACCAGTTAGTTCCTCTTATCACTTAGATTATATAAGCTATAAACAATAGCCAGCATCTCTGCTCTCTACCACTTGAATAAATAAATAAATAAATAAATAAATAAAATAAAATTAAAAAAAAAAAGTATTCTCATGTTTCGGGCAAACCTCAACAAAAAATTTGTAGAAAATGCAAAGCCTTTTCTCTTGAAGACTTTACAGCTTTACTTCTGACTATAAAAAAAAAAAAAAAAAACGCTAACACTGGAGACTCCTTATAAAAATTCTAAAGAAAACGCCTCCTCACAGAAAACTTCACCAAATCAATGATTACACACGTATGCTATTCCTTTCATGTGCGGCGTCCGCCATGCTAGTCCCCGAGTATGAAACAAAAACATTAGAACGAGTGCATTCATATAATCCCTGTAGAATATTAAACACCTTCCAGAACTGAGAATTCAATATCACAGTGGTATAATCAAAATAAAATATTTAAAGCATAAACCTCATTGATTGGGGTTTTAAAGTTCAGCATTAATGTGACCGCATTAATGTTTTGTCCATTATAGGTTAAATGTCTGCTACTGTAAATGAGAGACCTTCATTCAGATGGCAGAATGACGCTCAAAGAAACATTCAGCCATTCTTTTCTTGGTTTGTCCAATCACTGCACAATTGATTTCATCTATATACGACGAAGATTACGTTATTATATACCACTATTTTTCCAAGTGACTGGCACTCCAGGTCACCAATTTCGACTGAGTGCACTCAGAAAAATCACAGCACTACACTCAGAATTCAACAGGTGTGAACGACAAAGTGTGCGACGCGGAAAAAAGGAATGGCTCTTCTAACAATAATAAAGTGAGGAATATTCAGGTTGTTCACTGAGTAACTAAAAATAAACAATCTGTTATGAGCTCAGCATAATGAGGCCCCACGCAGTCATTTTAAGAAGTTAATAAAACTAAGTTAAAATCATGACTCCTAATTATAAACAATGCAGGTCTGAGTCATGCTGTTAACTATACAAAGATTTTTTTAAAGAAGGCTATATCCAGTCAAAACAGCACGCGACAGAAATAGAAAAGCCTACAGAACAGCTGCATACTGAGCTCATGTCAGGATGTTAATGTAGGACAGTTCCTTGGAGAGCAACTACCCACGCATCTATTTATCTCTGTATGCAAATCAATGGTAATACCCCTGCAGTCTTTTTTCCATCATAGTGTGGACTTACCGAGTTGATGCATGCGAGTTCCTTGTTCAGTAGCCAAGGCAGAGACAATTTGCCTTCTCCTCTGTAGCAGGACTGGATCCTCTCTTTGATCTTTTCTTTAATGCGTCTCAGTGTGAAGAGGCACAATGCCGACTCTTTCGGGGGTTTGGCCCTGTTTTTCTGGCCCTGAGAAAAGACCGTGAACAGGATGTCCTCATTCTCCGACACCCCCAGAGAGTTAGCCAACTGTCTGCCTGGCTTGCTCAGGTAGGCGTCCTGGATCAGGCGATATTCCACCCCATCCTTGGTACAACCGATGGGGAACTCCACGTAGGAGTAGAACTTTGGATCGTCGACACATAGTCGCACGATTTTGGAAGTGAAGAACTGCTCCCCGCTGGCATCTGGTGAGGTCAGCTGGGTGTCCAGCTGCAGAGTAAGGTAGTACACAAACTGCTCGCTGCTAAAGCCATAGATGTAGTAGATGTCGAACGCTGGGAACTTGGACAGTGTGTCTGAAGGGATCTTGAGCTGCGAGGAAACAAACTCATCCTGGTAGACAAAGCTGAACATGTCCGCGTTCTCCTCATTAGCCATTAGCTTGCGACTTGAGAGGGTCGGGAAGTATTCGGATTTGCCGTCGATGGGAGTGCCGATGAAAAGTTTGCTGAGAGTACCTTCGGAGATGATGACCCCCGACATAGTCCCTGACTCGGCCACACTGGAGAGATAGTGCTCCTTGCGGTGATGGGGTTCACCCAGTTTGAAGAGGTCATCCAGGCGCAAGAACTGGCAGATACCTTGCGAGGCGCTTCCACAGGCTATGAGTCGGTTCTGGCCATAATCCACCAGCAGCAGCTTGTTGACATTGTTGGTTTGAGCCAGCTCATGGGGGCAGGATTGGACACTTGGAGGAGGGTAGCACTTCTCATTGTCCACTACTGGGCCAGTCATGTGATGCCTCAGCATAGTCAGGTTGCTCGAGAGCTTGTAGATCCAGTTAACAGCACCAACATACACCTCACCGGTGGCGTTATGAATGGCTAAGTGGGTCAAGCCCCATTCTGATGGGGAGAAGGTTTGGAAAGGCTCTGTGGCTCTTCCACAAGGAAAAAGGACGAAGGAGAGGGTAAGCAGCCCAATGAGGGCACAGTGTGCCCCTGGCTGAGACCACATATCAGCACTATTCCACACAGGGGAAGAATGGGCTCTGCGTCAGTCTCTTATAGACTACCACTGTACTTTATATCTATCCAAACAACAAGAGCATGCAGAAATAGTGCTCTTATTGATCCAGTGTCCTTTTCTCTCCTCTTCTCAAAGCAGTCATTTAGTGCATCATATGCAACAACTCTACATCCACAGGCCCTGCAAGACAAGAAAAAACAAAACACATGAGTACAAATGGAACATTTCCTATTGATTATGCATCACACTTGAAAGGCAAGGAGCAGAGAGAAGCAACATCATCCATGCTAAATAAATGGTTCAAACTAATGTGGTCCAAGGGGGCGAAACCTTGACAACATTTAATTACTAAGACGGATGGTGAGGAGGTTCGAGATGGATTAGGAGACACACTGTACATAAACTCATCATCGGATACCACTGCAACAGCAGACGCACTATGGTGCTCTCTTCAATGAATTCATAACACATCCATTATCACAATGTGTCTGAGAGGAGCTTTTTGCAGATTAAGTATTCTCTCTTTCTCCCTGGCTTATACACACACACACACACACACACACACACGTTTTGCTGTAATGTACCAGAAAATAAACCCTTTTCAGGGATATGGAAGCTTATTCAAGCTCTTTCATAACTACTTCACCCATCTTCTTCCATTGGTCATCATGTCAATGACTATTAAACTGCAATATTTCTTTATATACATATAATACTATTTCAGGTTTATTTGATCAAAAAGATAAGTTGGACAATCTTACAAAAACTACATAATCCCTTACCCATCATGATCCAACTGTTTAAAAGATGAACAAACTGGATGCTATCCATACTAAAACCGAGAGTAATAGTAATAGTCAATTCCAGCAATCAGGAACTCTTTCAACTAGCCTTGGCCACCATTATTAGACCAGCACTGCATATTCACTGAGCAGGAGGAATAGCACGGCTCGGACAGTAACACCAGCTGGAACATGAACGATAGGTTAATATTAATGCCTTATTGTTTCCATAGTAACAGCTCAATCACAGGGACTTGTATAGTGGACACTCCATATAATCTAAGACTAATAATAAATGGATTTTTTAAAAAAAAAAAAACATGTGCTGTTTAACAAAGTAAAACATGCAATTGTTGATGTGATGGCTTTTTTTTTTTTAAGGAGAAATTTATTTACCATTTTATGGAAGGAATCAGAGCCGTAAGCACTTTGTAACAGTCAAAGTTTCCCAGTACAGGAAAGCCTTCAGGACAGAGGAGTTTACGCATCACACACCCCCAACGTGCATTATTTTTGTATAACAACAAGGTCTATCGTGTCTTTTTTGTTTTTAGGTGGAAATGTTGACCAACAACTTGCTGACTTACTGTCGAAGGTACAAACACAGCGCACAACATTAGAGCCTGTTAGAAGAAGGTAATGATCATAATCCCATTCGTTTCTCTTAGTCTGTATTAATACAGCTTTAACTGCCTGGTGGGCTAGCAGGGAAATTTATCATTTGTTCACTCCTGAACATGATTAACAAATCACAAAGCTCAAAAGAGGTGCTCTGCTAGAGTATAACACACCACTTGACATTATTTTTGAGCCATTTTAGCTGTGAATTGGTTTGATCCATGTAGGCCATGGAGACTAATCACTTTGCATGTCAAAGTGTAGAAATGATCCATTAGATTCAGTCTGTATTTTCACGTGTAGCTAAATGCCATGCCTCATATCCTCCATCATATTCAATATCCATGCTAGTGAGCCGAGACTTTTCAGGGTGAGAGGGTCAGTGCAGTCTCATTAGATCACAGGGCAAAAAACTGGACTTTGTCCAGAGCGTATTTAATCTTTTTACTGAGAAACAGTACAGCAGGCCATCAAGATTCAATATTAGGGAACATGCTGATTTCTTTAAGACGTGGGTCGTAGAGCAGTCTATAGCAGAAGCTCCAGATACCGCTGTATTTACATCAGTGACCCAGTGACTGCTGGGAAAGAGAACAAACGCAGCAACAAAAACTAAGAAATTCAAACTGGAGTAAGGGGCAAGAGAAACCGAAGAGATAAGACAAATCTGACCAGGAGAGAGAAAGCCAAGAGGAGTTAGGAATGTTTTTCTTTCTCGCACTTCTTTTCTTTGCCCATTTCTTATCTCAGCGGCCTCTTTTCCTTCGGCAGCTGATTGAGGGCCTTCTTATCTGTCCATCATCCCCAAGGACGAGAGGAGGGGAAATGGCGTCACTCCACACAGCTCCAGCAAATAAAAGAGAAGAGAAGAAGAGAGAACGAGTGATGGCATTCCTCTGGCTGAAAATGCAGAGAACACCGGGCCATTAGAGTGCATTTCAATAGCGTTTTAGAGGAAGATACAAGCTCATAACGAAGCACGATAGCCAGCAGGAAAAGCCGAAATGGGCAGCATGCGACATCGCTCCATTAACGTGGCCATGAATCAGATGTGAATTTGATGTGAATTAATACTACTCTATAGGCTTATATTGAAGATAAAGATCTTTAATGCTATATATATGCTCACTGGCCACTTTAATAGGAACACTTGTACCCCTGATCATTCATGCAATTATCTAATCACGTGGCATCAGCGCAATGCATAAAATCATGCAGATACAGGTCAAGAGCTTCAGTTAACGTTCACGTCAAACATCAGAACGGGGAAAAATCTAATCTCACTGACTTTGACCATGGCATGGTAGTTGGTGCCAGATGGGATTGGTTGATTATTTCAGAAACTGTTGATGTCCATACAAACAGTCTACAGAGTTTACACAGAATGGTGTGAAAAACAAAAAGCTTCTAGCAAGTAACAGCTCTGCGGTTGGAAGCGCCATGTTTATGAGACCGAACAGACGAGAACAGCCAGACTGGTTCGACTTGACAGGAAGGCTGTGTTAACTTACTCTTCACAACAGTGGTCAGCAGAAAAGTATCTCAGAATGCAGAACACATCAAAACCTTGAGGCGGATGGGCTACAACACCAGAAGACTACAAATTACAGGTTCCACTCCTGTCAGCCAAGAACAGGAATCTGAGGCTACAGTGGGCACCGGTTCACCAAAACTGGGAGCTGAAGACTGGACAAAGAACAGATGGTTGTAAAGAGTGGTTATTTGAGTTACTATAGACTTCTAGTCAGCTTGAACCAGCGGCCATTCCTCTCTGTCCTAGCTCATCAACATGACACGTCCACCTGCAGAACTGCCATTTGCTAGATGGTTTTTGTTTTTCCACACCATTCTGTGTAAACTCTGTAGACTGTTTGTATGGATATCACTTGTCTTCTCCTTTGAAGACAACTCTCTCATCAGTATGTGCCATTGTTGGGGTTTTGTTTTTATTTTTTTAATAAAAAGAACCTGATTGTGCACTTTCTACTGTATCGCTGTGCAACGTTATCCAAATTGTATTTACCGATCTTAAATCGGTAAATACATTCTTGACATAAGCAGGCACAACCACAATCAAATGATGGGCTTGCCAGAAAGAAAAAAAAAAAGCTAATTTTGCTCTCAACTGTACAAATCACATCATGCACTGAGAACAGATGTCAATTTAAAAACAACAGTAGAGCACAGAGACAGCAAGCTCATTTAGGCATGCCATTTGTGCAGTGAACGTGACTGTGAGAATGTGTGTATAAGCGAGAGAGCGAGAGAGAGAGAGAAAATGGGGAGAGGCAGAAACCTGTAGGAGATTGTCTCAACACTCATTTCTCTTCATTTGAGAGGATCAGTCTTGACGTAGCAGACCGTAAATTTCGCAACAAATTGCATCTGCGCACTCACGTTGTTATCTGGCACAGTAATGGGCGAAATGCTATCAGCGCTCGAGCCCAACACACACAACCATTTATAGCGAGCAGAGTTGGTGCACAATGGTGTGCAGAGAGAAACGGATTCTGGGTAGTTATCAAACCTGCGCTATGCTACAGTGCCTGGAGAATGACTGACAGCTGGGGAAATGGTCAATTCTCTTCCCTAGATAAAAAAAAAATCTCCTTCTCCAATTTCCATAAAAGCATTCTTGCTTCGTCTGACTCGCCAAATTTCAATTTCCTTCCTCCTTTTTAAGCACATTTTATTTGCAATTTTATTTGCAAGTCTAGATGGGAGTCAAAAACACAAATGAAATTTTATACAAAGCAGAGAGGTGGTGGAAAAAGTGGCTGATGAAAAGAAGAAAGATAATAGATGACAAGGGCACAAATTGTAGAAAGAAGCACTGGGTATAGGAAATGGTGAAATTGGAACGATTTTATTTGGCCTCCTTTCCCCTTCTCCATTTGTTTGACCCCAAGGACGTCACCCTGACTCAACATCCAGGTACTCTCACAGGCACTCGAACCACCCCTCCCAACACACATACACACACAAAAACTCCTCATATACCCAGACGGAGCCCCTGGACAGGCCGCTAAACCTGTCTCCTTAGATAATGGGGTGTGGTGGCACGGCCGGCTGCTGATTTATTGCTTGTGGCATATCAATTACAGCACTCGCTTCAGAGAGAGCAGAGAGAGAGTGAGAGCGAGAGAAAATAGTGCTCAAAAACACACACACACATACACACACTATAACACTAAATGCTATGCTTGCACACAGCTGTATAGATAAACAATGTGTTTTTCCATGCACACAAACAACCAAATCCTTGTTAATTTCCACATATGCATTCCAATTCAAAACAGTTCCAACCCCACAGACAAACAGAAATAAACAGAAATGTAAACACTCTTCTATGTATGCACAGATACACACACACGGACAGAGTTAAAAAGATCATAAGCCTCTGCAGCATTTCAGAGGTTTGATAAGATTCACAACATGTCGACTCAGTGACGAGGAAAAGGGGAGGGATACAAAAGTAGCAAACACAGGAAGTAGCTAGTCAGCAATGAGACGGTCATTACACAGCTCACTATCCCAGTAATTAAACTAAACGAGCGTAGGGGAGAAAGTCATGCACAAAAACACACAATATACTGAATAAAGCTAGAACACTGTCCTCATCTGTCACGCAGAGAGAATTCACCAGGGCACAACTGCTGTATACCTTCCAGCATGACCACTGTGTGTGTGTGTGTGTCTAGGCTGAGAAGACAGCTGCCCTAAATACCCCCAAACAGATGCACTGATGTTTTAGTCCATGTGACTCCCCATCACCAACCCATCACACACACACACACACACACACACACTTGTGTAGCAGCACTTGTGTTTGCAGTCGTAAACTGGATTACACCGTGACACACAGCATATCGAGGAACAGATCATGCGCCCTGTCTGCATACAAGAGCTGAACAATATATTGTGTAGTGACCACTACAGCAACACTGATCCATCTCTGAGGTTTTGAGTTATGTTTCATATCATAGGTGGGGAGTAACAAGTCAGTATCCCAGGCACCTAGGACAGAAACTTTCCTCAATCAGGAATATGCAGCTTTATCGAAACATCAAATCATCATAAGTGAAAGTATACATAATGTGTCAAAATCTTACTTGATTATTAGTGGAAGTATCCAGTCACAACATGAACTTTTTTTAATTGATAAAATTGTCATGTTTTCATGTGAAGAGTAACTTATTTATCTCAAAACTGTTAGATGATTTTTGGTTTTGAAGCAACTATATACCAGTTTGCCTGAAAACATCATTCAATATCTGTAAGTCTACAATATTTATCATTAGCTAGAATGTGACTTGTGGCCTAGCTAACTGTGTTAGCTACTGGACTCAATGCTAGTCTAACCCGGCATTAGCAAAGAAAACAGGCTAACTCAGTTAAATATGGCCAGCTAATGTTCAACATGCTTCAGAGTAGACGGAGTTCATGCCTGCTAGGGAGGCAAAAAGACATCCAGCTTACTGCAGTATAGTGAAATATTTTACTGAGGTAGGGCCAGGAACACTCATCCTCAAGTTCCACACTTTCAGTGAAGATAGCTATAGCGCTAAATACATTGTGATAACTGGATGCTAAATTGAAATGACTGGATGCCAAACTGCACCTATTTAACTGATAAAGTATAAATATGAAGAAAATAGTACAACTTCTGAAGTAATCAAGTTCACCCCTGGTTGTCATAACTCTTCTGCTTACTACACACAGTCTCGATTAAACATGGCAAGAGAAAATACAATATAGCATATAGCAAATATCATCTTTTACATCCAAAATGTTAGCAAACGTCTTGCTGACTTCTTTATTGAGAACGCAAACACAATGTGCCACGTTAGAAACTTTGTTAGAAGAGGATCATGATAATGTACTCGTTTATTACTTCTTCTGCATCTCTTCATTTAACTAGCTCACCATACGTTATTATATTACGTTAGCTATCATATTACATTAGCTATCAACCTTGGTGTTAGCTTGTTAGCTTTAACCTTGCCATGTTCTGCGCAACCAAAACATGAGACTGCGCAGCACAGTGGAGCTTTTACTAGTCCAGTGGTCTAGCTAAGACATTTATGCTAGTGTATATGTGTATATGCTAGTGTATATATCGCACTCATAACAAACAGCAATATAATGCTTTTTTTGTGTACGGAGTACAGAGTCCACAGGAAGAATGGAGGGACAGCAGTTCAGCGAGAGGTGGAGAAAAGGGGAGGTGGAGAGGGAGGCAATGAGAAGACAAACAGGTGCGCCTCCCTTATCTCCCCTCCCTGTGCCCCCTACAGAGCGCCTCCACTCCTCCACTCCTCCACACTCACTCCAACCACTACACAGGAAAATGTTCTTCCTCAAATATGCAGAAAAATGGGAAAAACGAACAATGAGACAATAAGTGTGTGACGGGTTCGACTAAATTATCCTACATTTGGAAACTTGCACAATCACACGCAATTATGATACGCATACTTGTGTGTGCCCTGAAAACCACTGTATACACACGCCCACCCACACATATGTACATGTATGCATAAACAGCACGCAGGGACAGACCACTCATTGTCTTTCCTGAAATATTTTGTCTTTGTTTTTGTGTGGATTTACGTTAGATGAGTGTGCCAGGGTGTGTGTGTGTGCAGTGCCTGCGTTACAGCTGCTTGGACTCTTTTTTTTTTTAATTTTGCAGACAGAAATGCCGGAGCATAAGGAGTGCACTATTCATCCCAGCTCTTCAAATCTGTGTAATATCATTATCTCACCCAGATATCATGTGCATCACGCTCAAGGCTTTCATTCATTGCTCGCGAACAAAGCTGCTTTCGTCTGTGCTCTATAAGCTGCTCTTTATGGACATGTGGTGCAGAAGAGACACAAGGCCCGAGGGGAGTGAGGACAGCAACGTCAGAGAGTGGGAAACAAATGAAGAATGTGATGTGAACTCTGCTGCTAGGATGCAGATCTGCTAACCGCAGCCCATCCCACACACACACACACACAAACACACACAACTTTCATTACAGTAAACTCATACCATGTGTGTGTATGTGGCAGAGAGAGAGAAAGAGAGAGAGAGGGAGAGAGAGAGGGAGGATGACAGAGAGACAGAGAGAGAGAGAGAGAGAGAGAGAGAGAGAGAGAGAGAGAGAGAGAGAGACAGAAAGACAGACAGACAGAGACCATGAGGGTGAGTAAGAGAGATATAGACACCTTCTAAAAATCAATCTTAGGGGTGACCCTAGCATTTACTCTGTTATCACTGCTCCACTGCCTCTCCTGTCTATTTGGTCAATCTATAGAACCTACTTTCTCTCACATGTGCGCGCACACGCGCACGCACGCGCACACACACACACACACACACACACACACACAAAAACAAACAAAATGACCTCACCTAGACACTTGTATCACTGTCCAGATTATCCTTAGATGAGAGATTTGCATTTCTACCATGGAACAGTGACTGTGTTAAACACAAAACACACATTCATCCATCATTTGCATTCTGTGGCTTATCTCCACCACTTCGGCTCTGAGCCAGGGCATTTATGCACCTCTGCCTCTCACACTCAAACACAGCACAGAACCAGTGCAGGGCCTCAAAAAAGAAAAAAAAAAAAACCTCAATCTTCCTGAACTGTCCCACTGAGCTCCAATCAATCAGTCTCAGCTAGCCAGAACTCCCTGAGCTGTGGATTTCACTTCCGTAACGGCCACGCCGTTTGCTTTAGGGTGCTGTTTAGTGGGTCTGTCTGGAAAAAAAAGGAATGAAATGGAGGAGAGGACAGAAGACGAGTGAAGGAGTGGCCTGTCTGAAAACACACTTGCTCACTCGCACAGATACAAGCACACACATTCTTCTCCGAGTTTACTGTTTTCCAAGGACAGTCGGTACACACACACACACACACACACACACACACACACACACACACACACACACACGCAGTAAAGCATTTCATACTCTGCTACACACATCCCAACCAGAGAGAGAGACAGAGAGAGAGAGAGAGAGAGAGAGAGAGAGAGAGCGAGAGAGCGAGAGGGGCAACTCCTATTTACTGTGCTAAGACCTACAAACTGAAAGGGTCTTTCTTCATTGGCTAGCAGAAAGGGGTGGGTGTTGAGAAGAAAAAGAGAGAGAAAGAAACATGAGCTGAGAGATAAGCAAAGAGGGAGTGATGGAACACCACTGGGAATGAAGATGGACAAGAATGCAGGGGGGAGAGAGGGAGAAAAGGAAAAAAATAACATAACATTCAGACCAAACCACATATACACTCAACATCAGTGTCTATTGTAGTATACGTAAGCAAATCATCAACCTAAGCTATAGACAGACAGACAGACACCCACACACACACACCCACACACACACACACACACACCTAAAACCAGCTTTATACTGTGATATCAACATGATCATCATGATCATGATTTTCAATACCTTTGCTCTAATTGTCACAAACAATACACACATTACTACGACCACTGCTGACAGATCACACACATTTAATTCCCCTCCTCGCGACTGACATCCTTGCCTTTTCCGATATAGTGAAAAGTGTGTTGTCCCTGCGCACAACTACATTAACTACTAGCGCAAGATCAACTGGCTCTAGCACTGACACAGCTCCCGCCTACAGCATGAAACTGAAACATCATTGTAAACAGTCCTTGGTTATAAAACCTGAGGAGAATAACTGAGTAAATATGTATACCTACTGTACCTCCTGTACACAAGTCATCCATTCCCCTGTACATATCACCCTCACAGCTATATATCCTTATTTGTAATTTATTGTAAATATGCCACTTATGCACTTCTGGTTAGATGCTAACTGCATTTCATTGGCTTTGTACATGTACTTTGAACAATGACAATAAAGTTAAATCTAATCTAATCTAATCTAATCCAGTTCGATACTGTACTAGATTGCTAAACAATGCTAGTTCAGGTGCTAGCTGCTAAACCCAAACATGTTCACACAAACATAATAGGAGCTAATTTTCTGTTGCATAAGTCAGAAAGCTGATCAGTAAAATGTACTCACTGACATATCCTCACCAAAAACATTCATTTCGGTGTTCCTCTGGCGTGAAAGAACAGTGCTGTTCTTCACGCAGTCGAAAACACTGCAATGTTCTTGACAGAGATTAATCCCGTGTTTAATTATGTTTGATGTATTACCTGACTTTGCAGCTACTAGGTTAAGGCATTTATTGCACCAGGAACCGTTCTCATGTACAGTTACTAAGTATAGCAGGACTCGATCCTCTGCAGCATGTTTACACGCTTACTTTTCACTCTCTCTGCATCAAGACGTCTTTTGTCTGTTTTTTTCTGCTTTTTTTTAGCTAAATTTTGTCCAAAGTAGCAAAAATAGGCATGAAATGTTTCAGTCCATCTTCAGCCTTAGTCATGATTTGAGATCATGAGATGTGACGCTCTCACCAGCGGCCAGTTTAGTGTCATTGTAACCAGAGCCAGCGTACGATACAGCTCTGACAGCGTCACAAAATATGTATGAAAATCTCAGAGTGTAACCGCTGCTACGACGCTCATCTAATAGCCACCAGTAGATTTTTATTAGCGTTATTATGGCCTATGTGAATTAACTTTTATGGAATATTAAAGTAGGTTTTTTTTTTTTTAAACATACCACAGATTTCATTTGGAGTTCCACACAGAGCACACCACACCTCCAACACGCTCAACAGGTTAGTCACAGTGGCCTTTTCACGCCGCATACATACGGCACAGCTGAAGTGCCATAAAGACAAAGACACTTTAGTTCTATTTCTGTGATTTCTAGCTCAAACACTGTAAATGTTGTAGTGCATTTCTGCAGTATATGTCTATTATCTAAACAGTGCTATATTCTACAGCAGCAGTGTGCACGCTAGAGTCGGCAAAACAAATGAACCCAGCTGTTGGTACCATTTGCTAGCACTTATTGTTGGGAAGCAGGTTCAGTAGCTTTGTGTACTGATGCAAGTTGGCTGAAACAGCTGAGATGAAAATGCGTGTTATAAAATCTGTCCCCTGACTTTAATAAGCCTCGGCGCGACACAAACTCAGTCCAGTCGTCTCATTACACACGATGAGTACAGAGTGCTGACTGCTGTGAGCTCGATTCATAAACATTGTTAAATATGTATTTAAAAAAAAAAAAAAAAAAAAAAAAAAAAAGTACAATCTTTCCCTTTTTGATACATAACAAATGTGTTTAGGAGTGTAAATGTAAAATGTCTTTATTCTTTAAATAACAAAGCTGCCCAACCTTCTGTACACTTCTTCACAGCAATGCGTTGTGAATTTTTTATTAGAATAATTCTAGGCTTACAGAAAAAGTTAAGTGGAGAGAAATCTGGCCCTTAAAATGGGGCCAAAAAAAAAAGTCTTGAGGTGAGATACAGGTACCAGAGACAGACAAGAAAGTGTGTGTGTGGCCAAATCAGGCGGAAGAATTTCCCTAATTCTTCCTGCACCAATCTTAAAACTTTCATTTTGACCTTTACAGACAAATAATTTAATTTCCTGTGTGTACGTGTGTGTTGATAAAGCGAGACTCAGATAATGAATAAGTGCACTAACACACCAAATATGCCCTCTGTCACTCCTTAGCATTCTCATTATTAGAAAGGGTACATTTGCATCTTAAACACAAATTAATCTCTTAATTGAATTGCAGATTTTTGTCTGTTGTAGGTTCTGTGTGTGTATTTTAGAGAGAGAGAGAGAGAGAGAGAGAGAGAGAGAGAGAGAGAGAGAGAGAGAATGGTTTTCTATTTTGCAGAACTGGAGGAACTTTAGCTTTTTCACACAGTAGGCGCTGACTGGTTCATCGAGGCAGATCATGATGTCCTTGGGTAAGAAAATCAAATCATTTTCTCCATCATTCTTTCAGGCCTGTTCACTCTCAGACAGCGGCCTGTCCCACTAGATTTTCAACAATTATTATGAAGAAGATGGCAAGAATGGTTAAGAGCTAGAAACCTTCTTTAAATCAGTTTGTGCTCATACTGAGCACAGAGTCTGTAAAACACAGAGGTGTACATTAGCCTTGTGCCATGTAATGTTATATTCAGTAACAGTCTCTGATTACTGTTCACTTTTCTTAGATAAAATCAACAATACATTCATTTCCATTTCTATCTTCCTAGTCTGACTTTGTATGTAATCGGTAGCTTATTAAAAAGACGTCCCAGGCTTGCCGAGACCTCGTTTTGAACCCATCTGCTATGACCATAATTGCGGGTCAGAAAACTGCAGACCAACATCACTATATGTCGAGGAGAAAGCTGAACTTAGCACATACTTGTGCAAAAACATCATCGACAGTCAGGAAAATCCTGTAATTTGGTTTAAAAAAAAAAAAAAAAAAAATCATGCAAATATCTGTGCAAGTAAAATACTGATTTTTCTTGTCGAAAAACACACTTAAAAAGATTTTATGCATATCTGCGAAGATAAAAACATCTTTTGGGGCATTTTAGGCACATCGACCCCTTCTATATATCATACATTATATTTAAAAAAAAAAAAAAAAAGCATATAACTGAATAAAAAAAAATATATATATGTTCAAGGTGAAACATTGGAAATTAATTTACGGTCACCCGAGAACCCTCAGCAGTGCTATCTGGCGGCTTTTTGTGATAATTCTTTTAGCTTTCCAGACATTTAAATCGTTAATAGGGGTATTTTTCTAATGTACATGGCATGCAGGGTTAAAAAAATAAAAAAAAAATCAATATCATACACACTACTCTGACACACACTACTGCTGATCCATAAGCAGAACCAGTCTATTTCGACGACAAATAAACAGGGATGCAGTATGGCCTTTAAAGGACACGAGGTAACAAGTGAATGTGTGTTTTGGCGCCTTACATCTCCCCGAGCAGTATGAGCTGTACGTTCCTGATTAGTGGGTGAGAGGTGAGATATTCCGGCTATGAGCTCTTTAGCAGCCAGTGAAAGAACTCGCTAGCTCACACACACGTACACACTGACGACAACACCTCCATGTTATATGACAGGCCAGACATGTTTGCTTTGTGTACATGCATTTGTATGTATGCGTAGGTTTCAGTATGACATATTTCAACGCTAAAGAAAATCACCTGCACCACACACACACACACACACACACACACACGCACACGCACACATACACACAAGCAGAAATGGTGACAGGCTATAATTTGTGACTCAACCATGACAGGCAGGCACAACTGTTGTTACCCTTAGGACAAAACACGCACATACAACTCTGAACACTAAATTTTATTGTAGGTTATAGTATCACAGGACTAGCTCCAGGTGTAACAGCTCCAGCGACACACGCTGAGACAGAGCCAGACACAGACGGAAGCAATGTCAGCACACGGGTTCTTTCTCAGGAGGCAGACTCCAGTATCAGGAGCGCAGCCCTCTGCACGTCTCTGCCAATCACATGATTGACAGCAGCGCAATCAGGAAGCTGATTTTTCACTGCAATCTCCAGCAGAGAAATGCAACCTGCACTCTGATTGGCCAGCTCCCTGGAGCCATAGCAACACATCCATTTCAACAAAAACAGCCAAGAGGAAAGTAAACAAGAGACTGATGTTAAGAGTGAAAAACTCACACGCAAACGTGTGCACACGTCTGTAATTATATATTACATATATCCGTGTGCATGTGTGTGTGTGTAGTGTGTGAGATAGATGCAAGTAACTGGAAACTGAAAATGACAGACTTATAACAGTCCTAGAAATTCAACGATACATAAAAAAACTGCAACGCTGCCACACAAAATCAGGGAAAAAACATGGACGCATCCATGTCTGTCTTTTGTTAGACAAATTCTAGCCAGCTAACTGTGATGAGTGATGTATATTTACTTCCTCAAAACACTGAACTGTATAGCCGACATTCTAGATGCAATTCATCTGGAGCCGCAAAACATATTTGACCCTTAAAATGAAGATACAATACAAGCTTATAATGCTGCATTTATGAAATCATAGAACTGCAATCAAAACTGTTGACATTTTATTGTTATTTTGACCCGTTATAACAAAGAAAAACACCGAACTCTTATGAAGAGGGAAAAAAATAAACTGGCCCACTTTGAAATAAATTAAAGACACAGAACGAAGCAGGCTATTTGAGTTCTCCCAAATGGCTTTCCACGACTGACGATCTCCTGAGCTGCCACCAAACTAGCAGCAGTAGTTGAGTTTGGAGACTTCTTGATCCAGTTCTTGAGAGCACATGTGCTCTGCTCAGCTTTCCGCAGCAGTTCAGAAATCGCTCCTCACCAGCTGGGTACTTTTCAGCAAATCCTGTGTGTTTGTTCTGGAAATGTCTTTCAACATTACATTTTTTGTTGTTTGCTAATTTCTCACCACATATCAAACACACAGGTAAGCCAGCATCATTGGCAGTGAAAGCAAATAAATCTGTCCACGCAGAATTAAATTCTCTATTTTCCTCTGAGATTTTTCTTTTTGGATTTATCCATTATTAGCTTACCGAGGGCGGGTCTTGAAAACTCTTTATTCACCTGCAGAGAAAGGCGGCGCGCAGTTGACGTCACGTGATCAGTGACGCATATTTTATTTGACGAAATATTACAACTTTTTTTCAACTTGAACTCCAAACATAAAGATTGGGCACTGCGCATAAAAAACAACATAAGAATATTTTATGCACAGGGAGCCACAGCGGAGGTGCGAAAGAGCCGCATACGGCTCCCAAGCCGCGGGTTGCCGACCCCCGGTCTAGACTCTCCAGGTAGGAATTCCATGTTGAGGGGGTGTTTTCTTTGGTTTTTCCTAGTCGGGAGTGGGAAATTCAGAGTTAGGAGTTTTAGTTGAACGCAGCATTAGATCCGCCTCCTGCCAAAACAGAGCTACTGATCTCCATCCATTTTCTTTAAAAGCCGACTCAAAAGGCATACGCGGTGTCAATAGAGGGGGCGGGTCAGTCAGTGGGGCGTGTCAGGCAGCGGGCTGTGGGGGTTAAGGAGGCTTGTTAATTCACAGAGTCTTTTTGTTTTCATTGCAATTCCCTCCCAGGCTCTAGAAATTACAAACTGCCCCCTTAAAGTGTATAAAGTCAGCTTTAATGCAACAGTATTTCTAAATAAAACTGGGTGCACCATATAGTAATCGCAGCACTTTTTATACACCAGGGTTACCGAGTGCCGAACGCAATAAAATAAATGAATAATGTTTAGTATTTGCTTGCGAATACTTTGCAGTCAATGAAATTTGTGACCTGCAAACATCACCAGATCCTGTGTATATTCGCTAATGAAGCTCTAAGTCAGTACGGCTGCAATTAATTAAAACTGATGCTCTGCTCTTTATCCTCATATTCACTGTTTTATCTTTCATTTCCAATATAACGTGCTGGAGTACAGAGCCACAGTCCAATTACTTACTGACCACACTATGTACACACACACACACACACACACGTGCGCGCAGTTCACAGAGCAAGTAGAGGGCTGTTAGATAGCTCTCTCTCTGTGAGAAGAAAAATGTAATATGTGGTTTTGAAATGATATATTTATATTATGCTAAGCTTTGCCTCTGGAAAGCAGTCTGCCATCCCTCTGCTCCACAGACAAGTTCTTCAAAACAAGACGTGTTTAACAGTGCTCGTTTGGAGGTATATACACACAAACACACACACACACACACACACAAATACACAGAGAGAGAGAGAAAGAGGTTGTGATGAAGCCCAGATCTTCAGTAATCAGCAGTCTAAGCTACAAAATTAAACTAATTCCTTGAAATCAGCATCAGCAGTGCCATATGCCATTTTACAAAGGAAGAATGAATGAGTGATGAAAAGAGAGCACAAGGATGAGGAAGTGAAAAGAAAAAAAAAAATAAAGATGAAGAGAGTGTGGGAAGGAGGTAAACCCAAAACAGCTGTTTGGCTTCCATAACACCAAGAGTCACAGAACAAGAATGAGAGTGAAAAGAAGAGTGTGTGTGTGTGTGTGTGTGTGTGTGTGTGTGTGGGTGTGTGAGAGATACAGTGACACAAGGAGTTTAATTTAAATCTAAGTCAGCTCAATCACTCACTCTCTCCCTCAATCACTCATTCCCGCTATCTTCCACTGCAGCCTATGAGCCCATAAAACACATGTTTAGCAATAAACAGACGCACACACTGAGACACACACACACACACACACACACAGCTGTTCCCCCTCCACTACTCGCCTCAGCTCTCCTCTGGCAGAGAAAGCAAGGGCGTAGGTTTGGTAAATTCCTCACTGTCCGTCCTGCAAACAGAGCAGAGGAATTCTCCCCATCCGAGCAAAGCCATTAGAGAGGCAGATCCAGGGCCAGTCTCGCACCCTATCCTCTTTAAAGATCAGCACCTCCAGCCAAAGACTACACAACACACTGCCTGAGCGCTGAAACAGATCACCTTGCTCAAACACAGTACTTTTCATTCCTGCTCATGGAGAACCCATACACTGCATATTTCTGTGATTTCCCTGCACTAACTCCCCTGACTCTGCTCTTCAGCTCATTAACAATCCTCTCTATGAGCCGAGTCAGGTGACTGCGAGCAGGGAAAACACACAAATGTGCAGGACAAATGTGTGGGTCTCCAGGATGTGGATTTAGAAGCAGGTATGTAACATAAGCTTGAAAGCAACAAAAGCGATACTGTTAAGAGCTCAATGTAAACCTGTTTCACCATCTGCTTTCAACAGTAACTTTGGACTTAATTGAATTATCCTTACAGCTTTACCCTAGCAGAAAGAGTCAAATTGAATTTCACTTAAAGCACGAGCTTATTTCTACTGTGAGCTTTAGGAGAAATAAATACATCGTCTAACCGGATTTGGAGTGCAGTTAGCACAGTTATCGCCAGTTTCCTCCGGTATAACATTGTACCAGTTCTGAAAACCTTATATGGGATTATTGCCAAGAACTAAAAGGATTAGCCTTGATCTCCACTTGACTCCAGTCTGACTAGTTCATCCAGTTCAAGAGAGAGAGAGAGAGAGAGAGAGAGAGAGAGAGAGAGAGAAAAGGGCAAAAATAACCTGTCCAACAGTTAACAAGGAGGAGGGAGGGACTGAGAGACCGAGTCACCAAGTCATTGGGAAACAGGCACAGAATAAATAAACGTGCAACAATCCAACAAGATACACAAGATTCCACAGTGCGAAACTCAGGCGCAAGACAGAAACAAAGAGACAGAGATTCTTTTAGCACTTACGCATACTTGGGCAAATACATTTAATTATTCATCAATGACTCAAGACTTGTCAGTGCTTGATAAATCCTCAGACAATTAAGTGAGCCTAGAGTACATTTCAGTACTAATGTTTATGGCACTGAAAGATTTACAATCAATCTTTTTAATCTTTCAGTTCTTTCTCGATGAACATCAAACCCTTTTCGGAGCTACTCAAGTGTTATCTTTAATAACCCCGCCTAATTCAGGATTGGTATCATCGCCACTAATTCATTTCCCCAGCTATGACAATAAATTAAGAAGAAGAAGAAGAAGACCTCACCTAACGACTCATTCAGGTTTGAGCAGCGTCTGCCGTCTGCATCTTATCTCTATCAGCACGATGACAGCAAACTCACGGAACGCCATCTCAACTGCAACGTCAGAGGGTTGTAAAAAGACAAGTAACACAAGCACTCTGATCAAACAAAGCACCGAAAATCAAATTACAAATTAAACAAAAAGGCGTCGTTCAGCATCCGACGTAAAAGTTAATGAAGTACCAGTAGGAGTATTATCCTACAGAAAGAGGCACTGACGCTCCCCGAAACAAAAGCATGCTGTTGTGATGGCCAACACTGGCTCTCTATGATCGTGTGTCCTCTCGGATCTAATCTCATCTCCATAAAAATCCACTCCGAATCATTGCCGCGGCACGCTCTTTATCAGATTGGTACAGTGTTTGCCTGCTTTTCAGCCTGCACAAGTGGATTACCCTATTCAGAACAAGGAGGAGGGGGATTTAACAGGTCAAAGTGCAAAACGCAGGGCCATAAAGGCAGCCATGAAGCGAGGATGCCCCCCTACTCAGGTTCTAAACAGGGAAGAGGGGACAAATAAATAAATAAAATACTGCGCCTTGCATGCAGACTAGCAATGCCATTTATAACGTGGTGCGATCTTTTTTTAGTCTGAGAAAATCGCCCCAAACAAAAAGCACAGCACAGCAATTAGAATTTAATTAGACAATAATGTTATTAAAACTTTTTTGATTCACCCAGCAGGGAAGGAATCTAAAGTGGGGGATGACTTAACCTCTGCCACACAAAACTTCCCCTCCCCCTCCAAAACACACACCCGGTGTGCTGTGGTGTCTGGCTGCTGGAATTATTCCCCCCGTAGCCCATCGCCGCCACACAGGGGGTCACGAGAGAGAGAGAGAGAGAGAGAGAGAGAGAGAGAGAAAGAAAAAGAAAGAGAGAGCAAAAACTAGAGGAAAAAAAAAAAACTCTGGTGCCGTGCATACCAACAGCCCCGGCCACGTCTGTTCCACACATCACAGCGCCGAATGTACACGTGTGTTTCTACTTAACACGGCAGACATGCAGTGTAGAGGAAGAAAAAAAAAAAAAAACGTGTTCTCTGTGGAGAGAGAATAGAGCAGAGGTCATCAACTGGTGAACCACGGTCCAGATGCGAACCCAGCAAAGTATTTCACTTCAGACTAAACCGAGCGCTGGGAAAAAATACTGCAGCAGAGACGATAAACGCATGAAAAAGCCTAGTTTTGTAAACATGAATCAGCTCAACTTCTGTAGCAGCTTCTCTGTTGCGCTTTATCCAATCACACGCATTTAATTATTTAGCTAAAGGCAGCTCATCAGACCAGAAGCTAGCTACAGGGCTAGAGATGCTTACAAAGAATCAAGATCTTTATTGTCATACAAATAATAAAGAAAAATAATAATAAATGATAGATAGATAGATGTACTTTATTGATCCCATGAGGGAAATTCTTATGTTACAGCAGCATGGTCAGGATGTATATATAAAAAGACATACATATACATATATATATATATATATATATATATATATATATATATATATATATATATATATTACACACACACACACAAATACATACACATATACATATAAATAACATTATTGCAGAAAAAATAGGAATGTAAAAAAACTGACCCTCTGATCTATTTAGCAAACTGGCGAACTGGCTCGTCTTAAAAAGTCGACGACGAAAACATATTTAAAGACGAATGGAAAAAGAAGCATCAAAGCAAATAAAAGCACTCGTCTCATTCGTTCTGAGTGTCTGGTGCTAGTCAATGTGGAGCGCCACTAAGGATTCTCAACTCGTCACCATTCATGTTATCTGCTTATCTGCTATTTTATGTAACTAGTGTTTTTGTATATAGGCTACACGTCAGTTGGGTTAGAAACACAAAAGGTACTGGGGAATAAATTCCTGATTAAATACCCACATTCTGTAGTTACACAGCAGAAACACACATGTGGACGACTATTCCTCTTCCTAGATCATTATGCCCAAAACCATCAAATAAGCCTAATGGAACAAATTAGAACCAAAAAATCATCATATACTATATCCAGCAAATTACCATTAGGAATCCTGATGATTAAGGCTGATTAGGACAAGATAGAAGCACTTAGCATGGCTAAATAAGTTATGCCTCGTAGCGAAACATGGACACAGCAATTAGCTTTTAGCTCCTAGCTTTGGATAATGGGGACTCTTTAACGCATACCAAAGGCTAATCTACACTAAAATGGCTTCTGCATTTCACCAGTCATTTACAATGAGGGCAAACCCCACCATCAATGACTCTTCAGGCCAGTTACTGACACAAAAGAGCTGAGAACAAGGAGACAGCCAGAAAGACAGGCTGAAAGACTGAGAGATGGATGAGGTTGAGGTTTTGGAGGGGTCAAAGGCGTAGCAGATGGGGCACGGGGCACGGCCACGCTGGCGTGGGCGCTACTGCATTCCAGTGGGATTTGCGTTCGCTCGGATTCTCCTTTCTAAAGCCGGCAGCGACTCTGCACCTCCAACACCTCTCTCTCTCTCTCTCTCGCTCTCTCTCTCTCATCCTCAATGAATCTGTTCCTAAGACAAGCTAGAGATTGGACCTAGATAACATTAAAGGCAGGAATTTTAGATTAAACTGGTCACTGACACAAACGGCATTGAGATTACATCGGATTATGTCCACAGTAAGTAGCTAGAATTTGATTCGAGTACCAGATTGACTTTAGGGACGATATTTAAAAAATGTAAACATATATTTTCCCAGCTAGATTAAATTGGATTATTATCCTGATATATCTTCTCTTACATTCATGCACATACACTCTTTATCCTCCTACACACACTAGCCAATATGTAAAGGCTTTTGAAGAGGCAAGCTTGAAGCACACTGCAGAAAAGATGCTAGTCTGCAAACACAAGGTAAACAAACTAAATAAATGACGAGACAAAGGCATCTGGAGCTCATATACTCATTCCAGTGCCACTTAGAGACTGTGCATGCATCAACATTCAGGGTAATATTGACAGTGATTGCACACACGTGCACAGCTCAAAAAAAAAAAAAAAAAAAAAAACCTCTAAAGGAAGGCCGGAGCGTGTTCACACACCCATTCGTGTGCGCTTCATCAGTCAGAGCCAAAGCAATGACCTTTCACCTCTGCCTAAATACCCTGGCCAGTTCCGTGGCAACCAGTGACATCACTAATGAGCCAGTAAATTCCTTTCAGACAAAGCAGATATCTCGAGGTCGCTATGTAATTGCTATACATGCAGATAATAGTTGGAATTCGGAATTTGAAATGAGACGCAATCCATTACTGAACGAGGCGTTCGGAGCAAATTAATGCTGTGCATCATTCTCACTTTGTCACTATTCCAGTGCGTAATCATATGCATGCTCAATTGATTTGGTTATTCATAGCCATGAGGTTTGCATCTGTCACATTTCAGCAGGTTTCTATCAGTCTGTCTGCTACGGAAGAGGCCACTGGTGAGCTAGCAGCATTCCCACGCTGGAGTCAAGCTGCTGAATTATTCACTTCAAGACTCACTACACACTGCAGAAGAAGTGCACAACAGTGCACAACAGAGATCATTGTGGAGAGAAAAAGTGTGTGCGAGATTCTAAACGAGATAGCATGTGAAACCAGGGCTCGGAGCGTGTGCTGATGTTGTAATGGCGTGCACTCCCTCTGTAGATAACATCAAGCGCTCACTTACTGATCAATCTTGCTCGAGACTCAGACACATCCAGTCTAGAAACCTCGTCCTCGAACTCAAACCAAGACCTAGATCAAGCCATGACTTGTTGTATGAAGAAAAGAAGGATACTAGTGATCAAGAAGATTGATGGAGGGACGGTTGAGAGAATGAATGGAGCTTTCTACTGTGTGCTATTGTGAGCTGTGGTGATTCAGCAGTGAAGTGTGTGTTACTGTTAGGGCTGGGTAGTGAAACCGTTTCAAACAGGGGAAGCCAAGGTACTGGGTTTAAACTAGGGCAGAGCGATACAGTCTTCAAATATCATCACTATAATATATTCAATATTATGTATAATAACTACATGGAAAACAAGCTTTCGATATTTAATTTCAATGAAATCAAAACACAATATTTATTATGTAGCACAGCCAAAGTGCAGCTAATCCGTCCTCTACGTCAGCAATGAGCTCACTTTTAACACCCTCAGCTATTTTTGTGTCTTATGTTTCATAAGCATGATTGACTTCCTATAATATCAACAGGGTTCCACAGTAAGTATTTTGCCAAAACAGCGAACTCAGGGGGAAACAGAAATACACAAATCTATGAGCACAAATCTAATAAGCGCTTATTAATTAGAACAGTTGTCATTAAACATTATTTGAAAAGCTTTTACAGAACAACTGTCCGAAAATACTCAATCCAGCCTGTTCTGACCAGCTCCCAAAACACAGGCCGAGTTAAGAGAATTAAGACTAAGATTGTCTATATTGATTAATAAATGGTTGTATATTGTTAAGTGCCTTGCTGTTGTGGTATTTTCTTTCTTCATTACATTGCTGCATTAGCAGTGCTAAATCAAATCTGTCTAATCTATTAGCAGGTACCAACTCGGCCTGTCTTTACAGCAGGAAAAGTACTAAATTGTTCATGAATGTTGAATTCTCAAGTCTGATTGGTCAAAAGGTGTTCTGACAGTAGCTCCGGCTGCAAGGTTTATATTAATCCGCTCGTTCTAAAACGTTTCTATGGCAACAACTTACACAGGGATTTTAAAGGTGGACGTTCCACATAAACGGATTGGAAAAATGTGTAAATGTTAACGTGGTGGAGCTTTTTATGGAAGTGACATTTACTTAGCATTTTTGGAAGGAGTCTCCAGTGTCAGAGCTTTCTAACAGTCAGAGGTAAAGCTGTAACTAAAAAGACAGGAAAGTCTTCAGGATGGACGGATTTGCGGTTTCTCAGTTACACAACATGCCTTATTGAACTCACAAGAGAGACAAGAAGATAGATTGTTGAGGGAGTGTCTGTTTATAGCTGCTGTAATGTGAGTGATAACAGGAATTAACCTGTCTTGCAGACGTTCCACAACAATAAATGTACCTATAAATGGATAAAAAGTCTCCTTCAATTAAAAAAAAAAAAAAAGTCACTGGCAAATTGCTGTGGTATAAGAGGGATAAAACAGCTCAGGATGTGCTGTTAATGCAAGAAACAAATCTATTTCAGAGAGGTAACAGTACTGCTGCTCCCTGTCGTTGATTATTTTCCTATAAAAGCATGTGCCAAAGTGGTTGATGGACTGTTACGTCAAAAAGTCCAGTCATTGTCATTTTAGCCAAAAGTAAGCAACCCTTCTGGAAACTTTGTCGACTTCTAAAGAATCAGATTCCGAATCACCTTTATAGCCAAGTACCATGGGTTTACATGTACAAGGAATTTGTCTTGGTGTACTGGTGCTTAGTAATAACAATAAAATACAAGAAATAAAAATAATATTGAGAATACTGATATTAAGAAAAGCTCCTAAAATACACAGAAGCTCTGTGATATAGTCTGAATTAATCTTCAAAGAAACAGAAACTGAAACTTGAAATTTGCAATCTGAGCAATAAAAACACTAAACACAGCTAAAATCCTGTTTGAGTAAGCAGGGCTGTGATATAAACGCTGCAGGTAGCAAGAAAGAATACTGGCTCTCATCACAACTCATCAAATCAAGTTTTTTTAAGCGTTAGTGGCACAGATGCCAGAAGTCATTCCTGTTCATGTTTTCTTTATTCCTCAGTGTCACTAATATAATTACACTGGTGCCTAAATTTAGTTCAGTGCCCTAGTTAGCAAAACTCCTTCAGACCAGTTCAAGTGGTGGAGGAAGATAACAGTGTAAATAACAGATAAAATAGAAAAAGAAAAAATAGAAAGAGACTTGAGTCACTCAATAAAGTAAAAAAAAAAAAAAAAACACAGACACTTGGCATAAAATACTACCAGAAACACTAGACATAGAACAGCACCTCAATCCAGAACCTGTTGAACACACACACACAAACACACACACACACACACACACATACACACACATACATACACACACACATACACACACATACATACACACACATACACACACATACACACACACACATACACACACATACACACACACACTTCAGCAGCCTGTGTCATCTCTTCAACTTTGACATTTGTTCACTTCTTTTAAATCTTTCTCTTCAGCACAGCCCTCTCCTCTTTAGCACTGGGTTCCACACACACACACACACACACCACTTGTTAAGCAAGGCATATGTTTAAGCGCTAGACACAGTCACTCTGCACTCTGAACCCTTCCAACAATTTAAACCAAATACTTTTGACAAAACTACTCAACAGCCCAAATCAAGTGCACTCCATCTATAATTCTAATCACCACTCCTGAGTGCTGATAGCTGAACTGCAGAAGTGTCCATTCCTCAAGCCCTGTTTCATACACGTGGACTTCGTCAAACAGATCTTTCCTCAAAGACCGCTGGACGGCAGAACAGTGGGGAGTCTTTTGAAGAACGGTAAAATGTGTAACAGATTAAAAATAACACCAGAGAAGGCCGGGTATTAATAATACATAACTACTATGAGTGCTGCTGTCATGGTAGCGAGCGAGCTGGCACAGGTATCCAAAGCTCCATCCTACTCATAGCCACTCTCCAACACTGAACCCTTCACCGAAGAGCAGTTTTTCGAACAAACAGTTTACGGTGTTGCGGATGCTAGCCTGTCTTTGTTGCGTGTGTTTATTTTACACAGTATTGTAAAAAAAAAAAAGCAGCCCTTTCGCGGCCTCTGCACTGCAGAGCACTGAATGATAAACATGTTATTGCGGCAAAGGCTAAATTCTTTCACAGTCACTGCATTGTAAAACCTCCTGTGCTCCACATAACCTGTCCATTCAGCACGTGTGTATAAAGTGATCATAAGGCTTGCTGTGTGTGTCTGCAGCACTGGTGTTTTTGAACGTGCTTCCTCATGGGAGGTCAATCTCCCCGCATAGTGAGCGCCTCGGGGAGAAGCACAGTTGGCGTTATACACATGTGTACGCGTGTGCTCATGCGTGTGTTCGGGAACTCTTGTTTGCTTTTTATGACCCAGCACTTCACACTGGAAGCAGCAGTCCTCTTAAATGCTTTTTAATATCACCACATGCCTAAGGACAAAGAGAGCGCACACACGCGAGAGAGCGAGCGAGAGAGAGAGAGAGGTAGCTTCTCCATACACATCTGACATGATGATGAGAAGCTCTCACCTCACAGTATGCTACCAATATTAGATTCTACGCTAGGAGCCGAATGGGAAAAAAAAAAATTCAATAAGGTTTTAGCACAGTCCCTGCGTATAACTTTAAAGAAGATGGACTGTGACCCGATTAATCTCACAAAATATGGATTTTGTTTGGTAATCAAGCTGCTCGGAAAAAAAAAAAAAGTGGGCTCTTAGTTTAAACACTAACCTTAAAACAAATCAAAGCAGCTTTCCTCAGAAACTGACAAAACATTCATTCATCTACACTAACCGCTTTGTCGTGTTCAGCGCTGCGGTGAATCCAGAACCTAGCCCAGGAATACCGGCATGAGACCAGGATGCATCTTGGATGGGATTATTTTCATTATTTAATTTCTTATGATTAAAGTCCCGAATAGTGACATACAAAAGCATCAAATACACAGCATTATCCAAGTTTACATATTTTACACTTTATAAACAGAATAGCTGTTTTTTTTTTTAACTGATTTTAAATTAAAACCACTTATGAAAAAACTGATCAAAGATAATATTGTCCACAGTTACTTTAATAGTATAAATGAAATACAGTGAAATACACTTGGTAAACAGGAGGAGTTCTCTACAATACTGTCCACTATATTGTTTTCACTTTCCTTTCGTCACTGAACCAAAGTCTATCTGGCAGGTTCTTACCCTCGACCTGTTCTCAGATTACACATAACATGTTATCAGGTCAGCAACCACACCTTAAGACACTCTGTTCACTCTGTGGCTCTGCCACGGTACTTCCTCTGGCTGAGCATGATCCCTGGCTTCATCACATGCCATCACAGGGCTTGCCATCAACGCCAAATCTGCCAGAACAGCAAACATGAAACTTCCCTTCATAAAACTCATGGCCAATTTCAATACTGGTTGTGCACAAACAGGGCATAACGCCATGCCACTATCTATAACTGTATCTTTTTAGTGCTCCTAATAGTCGCATCTGTATCTAGATTTAACCCTGAAGTGGGCGGGGCCTTACTTGGAAGCTGTTTTTTTTTTTTTTTCCCCACGAAAGGTAGAAATACCAGTACTGTCAGCACGGTCTGAATTCTGGCTCTGTGTTCCTTAAGCTCAGCTCAAAGATGTTTAAAAGCTCTTGCAATTACTTTTTTTTTTTTCGCAAAATGTTGAAAACTGAATTGGTTCTATTTCTCAAAATAGAAATAAATTAGTAGCTTAATTTAAACCATCATGGCCTAGAGCAGGCCTTTATTAAGGATGAATGAATGAACAGCAAATGCATCACTCAGCAACTCACGTTCACGTTAATGCATTTGCTCTTTCTTGGTCCTGTGAGTGTCATATCTGACTTCTCGTCCCCAAGCTTTCACCACATACATAATAATAAAAATCTCCCATGCAAACAAATAGCAAGCCTCCTATCTGTATCTGTATAAAACCTGTCTGTTCAAGCTGATTCATGTATTTATATACGGTTACATCTCTAGTGCACACTATGAATTTTGTGTTCTACCCTTCCTTCTCCCAAATTAAGGAATGTTTGTTCATTCATTCATTCATTCGTTCATTCATCCATCTTCAGTAACTGCTTAATCCTGATCAGGTATGAAATGGATCCTAAGGAAACTCCATTCATTCATTTTTTTTTCTGTTTGGTTTCTGGGCTTAGTGAACTTATTAAAAACTGTACGAACCCACTGGCAATTAATATAATTTATGTAAGAATGTATCATCTTCATAATGAATAAAATGCATTATTTTGCAATTGCACTCTTTATTGTTGGAATAACAAAACAATTACTTCACTGGTAATAGGCTTTTCACTGGCACTGTTGCTTTTACACTCCTTTAGTCAACAGTGTTATTTACATATTTACATTATAACAGTGAAGAGAGCACTAAGCATTTTGTTGTTTTTTTTTAAAAAAAAAAAAAAAGATAAGCTGTTTTAATTTATTAGTCAATTTATTTATTTTCCTGTTCTACTGCATCCATCTGGTTTAATATGACTTCAAGAGTGTCTAATGTTTTTTTTATTTTATTTTAATCAGTGCTTATAAACCAAGCAAACACAACATACATTTATTTTGATTTTTGATCTATTTATTCATCTTTTAATTGCATAACTCTTACTACCTTTCAATTTTGATCATTAAATTTGATTACAAACAGTTTCTTGGGATGATCCTAACAGTGTGACAGATTTAAATAAATTTAAAGCAACAAGTGCTAACAATTTTGTGCATTTATTAGAGAAAAAAAAGCTATTCTCATTATTCTTTTTTCTTTTTTAAATAAAAGTCCAAGTGGACTTGTAAGGTACAAGGGCTTAATGTGCTCACTTCCCCTAACTGCGGCAAAAAAAAAAAAAAAAAAAAAAAAAAAAACAAACTGCTAGAATTTTAAATGTTTTAAGTGGATTTGGTGGCAGTAGTTTATAAAAACACTACAGAAATACTATTTTCTCGGAATTCACCTGGTATGTTAGCTATTCAAAAGTAAGCTTCCCCATTCTATTAATCATCTTGTAGCTAATTTCATGTTATGACGCTAACAAGAATATACCTTTCAGATTTGCGTATCACAGAATGCCATTATAACTACGTGATGAACAAATTCATCCTTTCCCTTCTTAGCTTACTACCTAATTACCCAGCCCTCCAGCAGAACCTCAGATCTAGGGCTGCACAATTACTCATATTCTGATCACGACCATGATTTTTGGCTTCTTCAATTAACTAATTATAACTGCAGTGTTGGCGAGCTCTGCTACAGCTAGCTAACTGGTCAATACAATTTAAGAATTATGCTGCCTTCACGTGCTATCGAATTATCGTAAATACGTGTTTCCCACTAGGAAGTTCCACAGGAATGACCCCTCAAGTCGTAATTACGACTGGGAAACTCGGAGGTCATTTTGATACCGAGTTTCCGAGATGGGAGGAGTCCTAAACTTTCAACATGGAGGAAGAGGGTACAGTTTCTGGACTGAATGATAGGTTTTGTTCATTTTTCTCAATGCAGCTAATTGTTAACGCTTACCATTTTGGTCATATTCATTTATGTACATCAGCTACAATTCTGTGCACGTTGTACATTTTTACACTGTGAAAATAGCTTGCATTTGACCAAAATTCCCTTATCGTCAGCAAGCTAGCTAACTGAGTAATGTGTGTTATGGTGTCAAAATAAAAGTAAAAGAAAAAAAGAAACAGCCTATGAGTGGAAGTGGGAAGTAGAATAATTCCAACAGCACATGAAGGCAGCATTATGTCTACAAATAGCAAAGTAACTACATCAAGTACATTTCCCAGTAATCAGGTGGAAACACTGCTATATTTTTAAATCATCAGAGTATCTGCATCACAGCATTGTACAATATTTATTTTTATTAATATACACAATGCATATTTTTAGTTGGCAAGTTGTATAATTTCTTGGTGGATGGTTGTTTGGAAGCATGGCTGACTAATGAGTCAACTTTCGACCAGACAATGAGTCAACTTTCTCAGAGAATGGACTGGAAAAAGCAGAAATTCTGGACTAGCAATTAGTATTTTTTTGGACTCTGTGACATAAATGCAAATTATAATCATCCTATCCTAACCAGGTTAACCAGGTGCAGGTCAGCTGAATCACCACCACCATATCCGGGGAAGCTCCATTTGCCTTTTATAGAGATTTTCTAGCTCTCTGTATTTTCGTACTTACTTGTAGCTAAGCTAAGGACATTTTTTTAAAGTAGCTTATTCAACATTGAGCTAAAATCAATTCATTTCCCCTTGTGCATTAAATCAAATGATTCTGCATCATATAACTTTCCATTTGTTTGTAAAAGTGCAGTGGTAGATATACACTTCTCAGAATATATTTCACAGCTTGTTTCGAAGGTGACTACAGTGAAGTGAGAAAACTATTTTTCTGTTGGTTTAGAATGATTAAATACAACAAAAAACTTACGTTGATTTTTTTTTTTTTAAAGCCTTGTCAATTAGGTTTTGCGGCAACCAAAACATAGGACTGGAGTTTTTACTTGCCAGGTGGGCTGTATCTCTCTCTCTCTCTCTCTCTAATATATATATATATATATATATATATATATATATATATATATATATATGACCTATGGCTAGTGCTGTTTTAGAGAAACATAAAGCCAGAACTTTTCTGGACTTCACTGTTTGGATGTTTGTCTGTTTAATTCTGTCCAGATTTGAATAAGAACCAAACTGTACGAGGGTTAGACTTGTGTACAGACTGAAGAGAACCAAACAAACTGAAATAGCAAAATACAAACCGCAGAATGTGACAACTGGGAGTTTTGGGGGCTGTGTGTGCAGTAGAGGAGGAGGAGGAGGAGGAGGAGGAAGTCAAGGGAGAGAGAAATGCTTGAAGGAAGACACTGTCATAGCAGTTAGAAATGTCTGCCAATCAAGCCAGCCATAACAGCAGCCATCTTGCCAAGATCTGACTCCCACATAAGGCGCGCGCGCGCACACACACACACACACACACACACACACACATACACACACACACACACAGTCTGGCTTTAGTCAACAACCAAAGAGACTTTGAAGCATCCAATTAATTCACAAACACTAAGTTTTTGGACAAGGATTGTGTCAGGTGTTGAATTCACCTCTGGAGGATGCAGTTTAGGGTGTGATGAAATGAAGCACAGTGTCAAGAGTGGGAAGAAACAAACACACACACACACACACACATCTTCATTTCGCCCACATCGTGTCATTTCTCCTCTCATAAGCATTTAGGCCTGAGTCAAAACAAAAGCCTAATCTTCTCCCTTTGTGGCCAATTTATAGCAATGCCCATATCTCTGTTTCTCCGTAATTACGTCCCACTTGAGCAATTTCTTTCCAATCATTTTCTTCTGTCGCAGAGATAAATGAGTTTTGGCCGGGGATAATCTCAAGCTCTGCCCGGCGGTTAGTTAGCGTTTGGCCGCTGTTTAGCCACGACACCATGGCCAACTCTCCGCCGCTGTGCGCATGCGCAACTGAACACCGACCCGTCTTCAGTACAAACTTCACACCTTCTCCTGCCGTGTCCTGGACTTCCGGCGTGACGGGATGTGGACGTTCATGACTCACTCTGTCAGGCGTCGTGACCACACACCAGTTACTCTGAGGCTCGCGCTTTAATCGACGCGACGTGGCCTGAATAGAATTAAAAGCTTCTTTGCTAACCCGAGCTCGGGTTGTTGGTTTTTTTTTTTGTGTGTTTTTTTTCTGTTCACCGTGACCACCGAGAGATTTCCGTTAGTCTCGTGCCTCATACAGAACAAAGCATTGAGTCACGCCTGAGCGCGCACTTTCTCCTGTTCCCTGCGTGAATGGCGGCCAGTGCGGGACAAGAGCCGCTCGCGCAGGAGGCACTGAACAGGAGGCAGACATGTCGAGGCCAATCGCTTTTCAACGCCTGTGTTTCATTAAACATTCAGAGAGAGAGAGAGAGAGAGCGCTTCACACCATCCTGAATGGCTGAAAGAGCTTAGAAAAGCGCAGCCACACGGACAAGCCCACCATCACAACACAACCTGCACACAACTTTTGTTTTGTTTTGTTTTCATCCAGCTCGCGCTGATATTTCACTATAAAACATGCCACCGGGGAATTCTTCCGAAATCTCCCGAGAAGAAAGTGTGTGAGGCGGGTTAGAGTTCCCCAAATGCTCTGTAGTACAAGTTAGGCTGCTTTAACCGCGAAGCTCCAGAGCCTCTGTGCACCGACACACACATATATACATACACACACGCGCGCGCGCGCGCGAGCAGCACCACTGACATGATGCAGACTGAAGAAACATGGTGCAGTTTCATTTCAGAGCAATGCAAAAGCCCTGGTGAGAACTTCTCCCCTCAGCCGGGTGAAGTAAGAGAGGATACTTATGAAGGGAAAAAGCCCCTTCAGACAACATATGGCCACAAGAAGTGTTCACTGTAACTGCCTGCTGGAGAGGCGAGCATTCCCACAGCAATATTCTCAACAAGCACTGCCCTCTCTCTCTCTCTCTCTCTCTCACACACACACACACACACACACACACGGTTCAGCTCACCTTCGGGAGTTTCCTTTTCATCTCATATTCTCTGCATGCTGCTGGATTTTTCCTGTTCTCAATCCGCATTTGCAACATTTCCACCACTTCATAAAATGTGTCTAAAGCACATCTCGTAACCCATCAAAAACCAAACAACCCTAAAGACAAGGTCGGCTTTTCCAAGCCATTTTGCACGTTTGATGCAATGCAGCTTGATGACTGTAGACCTGAACACACAAGCAGCCTAGGGTACGAGTTGCATGCCTTTCTCTCACCACTTCCAGCAATGTGACCAACATTCCGCGCGAGCTCAACTCCCTGGCTCTATGCAGAGATTTCAAGCGTTTCCGACCTCCAGTCACTCCAAGCAGCAACTTCACCTTCTTCTACAGCAGTGCTGCATTCTAAAACTTTCTCATACAGTCTGCTATATATGTACTGCGAAAGCCAGTGGGCTATGGCTAGCATTAAATACACAGGATCAACGCTGGCAAGCGCGCGAGCGCGCGCACACACACACACACACACACACACACCGAATGAAGAGCCTTCTACTACCCAAACTCTCCCCATGAAAGCACATACACTCCGATTCCTCATCGATCCGGCGTTTCACACTCCTCTACCGTTTAAAAAAAGAGAGAAAGGGAGAGACAGAAAGGCGGTGATGAACTTACTTTGTTTCAAGTGATCCTCGGAGTGCACGTCCTCGCCATAGCTAAAATTCCCTCAAAGCTCGAGAGCGTATCCGCTGTGGTGAGCGCGTGCTAGCTCGGCTCCCCGCCGTAATGAACGGGCTGGAATGCGGCTCTGGCTGGCGGAAAGGGGGCAGAGCCTCGATCCTGGCCGCGCGCCTGCGCACTGACACGCGCGTCCGCTAGAGAGCGCTGCAAAGACACTGCTAAATCGAGTGGTTCCCAAACCTGGTCCTGGAGTGCCCCCGTTCTGCACTTCTGTTTCCCCCTCTTCTAACACACCTGATACAACTAATCAGATAATTAAAATAGTCGACTTTGGTGTATTAGAGGAGGGCAAATAACAAGCTATGCAGAGCATGCATAGGGTTAGAGTTAGGAACTACTAAACTACACCACAGTTCCCTACCCTGATCCTGCAGTACCTCCTGTCTTACACAGATTACTGTTTTCCTTGTTCTAACACACCTAATCTAGGTCTCGGTCTCGGTCTCTCTTTCTCTCTCTCTCTCTGTCAGTAACAGCTTTATCCTGGTCAGGGTCACGGTGGATCCGGAGCCTATGCTAGGGACACTCAGCACGATGCAGGAATACATCCTGGATTGGATGGCAGTCAGTCACAGGGCACCATGCACATACACATTGACATGCTGGGCACTTTATCATATCCAATCCATCTACTGGCATGTTATTGGGAAGTGGCAGGAAACCCACGCAGAGACAGGTGAACATGCAGAAACAGAAAGTCTGCACAGACGGTAACCCAAAATCAGGTTTGAACCAGTGACCCTGGAGCAGTGAGGTGGCAGTATTACCAGCTGCACCACTGTGCTGCCCCTGATGAAGCAAATCAGCTAATTAACAGCCCTTCCTGAGTTAGAGTGGGTGTGTTATAGCAGTGGAACCACTAAAATGTGCAAGACAGGGTATTCCAGGACTAGAGTTTGTGTAGTGTGGTGTAATGTCTAAAATTGTTTTGTACAGTCCTCAAATGGATGTGACAACTTACTGCACCATACAGCACAATAGACCTGTCCACCTTACACTTCTGGCTCCTATCTCGCACTTGCAGGCTTTTACCACTACATAGAATGCTCTATGGCAGCTGCGAGCAAGAAGTACCCAGCATTTTCAAAGTTTCTAGTACATCATCCAGGTATTTATAGTACATGACATTTTGTTGGGGTGGCACAGCAGGTAGCGTTGCTGCCTCACAGCTCCACGGTTGCCAGTTCGACCTTGAGCTTGGGTTGCTGTCTCTGTGCGTGTTCTTTCCATGCCCCTGTGGGTTGCCTTCAGGTTCTCCAGTTTCTCCCGCCTCCCAAAAACTTTCGGATAAGGGGATTAGCAGTATGAATGAGTGTGTGTATGTGTGCATCATGCCTCTCAGGGTGTATTCCCACCTCACGCCCAGTGCTCACGGGATAGGCTCCGGAACCACCACAACCCTGACCAGGATAAAGTGGTTACTGAAAGTGTGAACATTTTGTGGAATTTCCTAGTGTGAACACACTTCTGCACCACTGTGGTGTATTGCTCATGTGCTAACCAATGTAGCTTTTTAAACCAGATATAAAATAAAACATATATTTTGATATATATATATTACATGGGCACAGACTCACCCAAACTGGACAGTTAAAGACTAGACAAACACCAGGTGATTTTTATTTTTTTATCTTCAACTGTCCAGTTTATGTGAGTCTTCGGGTAGCCTCAGTTTCTTGTTCTTGGCTGACAGGAGTGGAATCTGATGTGGTCTTCTGCCGGTGTAGCTCATCCACCTCAAGGTTTGATGTGCTTTCTGAGATGCTTTTCTGCTCACCATGTTTGTAAAGAGTGATTATATGAGTTACTATATCCTTCCTGGCAGCTCAAATCAATCTGGTCATTTTTCCTCTGACATCTCTTATCAACAAGGTGTTTCCACTCACAGAACTGTCACTCACTCAATGTTTTTTGTTTTTGCCCCATTCTGTGTAAAATCTAGAGACTGTTGTGTGTGAAAATCCCAGATCATCAGTTTATGAAAAACTCAAACCAGCTCTTCTAGTACCTATATCCATGTGATGATCAATGTCATAGAGATCACACTTCTTCTTCATTCTGATGTTTGATGTGAACATTACCTGAAGCTCTCGACCTGTATCTGCATGGTTTTATGCATTCTGCTGCCACATGATTGGCTGGTTGGATAACTGCATGAATGGGCAGGTGTACATGGGTTCCTAATAAAGTGGACATTGAGTGTATATACTAGAAGATAACACTAAACAGTTCTGTCAAAAAAAAACTGTTAATCTGCTAAAACAGTTCTAAGTATGGAATAAAACATGATGGGGCCCGCTGTTATAGGAAAATAATCAACAACGGGGTGGCCTGATGCATAACAGCACACCCTGAAGTGTTGTATTTCTCTTATACCTCAGTAATTTGCCAAGGCCAACATTCTGTTATTTATTAATTTATATAAAATGACATGTCATACTTTTATCTGTATATAGTTACGTTTAATGTCGTGGAACATCTATGAGACAAGCTAGTCCTTGTTCTCCTTACACTATAGCAAATAATATAGTCGTTCCCCAGTCAGCCTCTCTCTTTTTTCTCTCTCTTGAAGTTAATAAGAAAAAAATGCAGCTTGTCACATAACTGAGAAGCTGCAAGGCTCTCTTTGCTGAAGACTTTCCTGTGAAGAAACACTTAAAGGAGCAACTGTACCTTTGACTGTTACAAACCACTGATTCTGGAGACCAAAAATGCTAAATAAAAATCTACTCACAGAAAACTTCACTATCAACAATTACATTATGTAATCTGTTTATGTACATTATGTAATCTGTTTATGTGGCCTGTCCACCACACAGTCCTTTTGTTAGCTGGTACTACAGAAACAATAGCATATTAGATCGAGGACGTTAATATAATCCCGTGAATTGTCCGGCAGCCGGCACTATTGTCAGAGCTGCTCTTGTAGAAAATGAATCAACACCTTCTGACCAATCAGATTTGAGAATCCAGCAGTGCTGTGGTATAAATAATAATAAAATATTGTATTAAGTGGCATGTCAGGATACAGTAATCATGCTGTATACTACCACACTAAACTATATCAATCACTGAGTATGGTATTATGTGGTGATTACAGTCATTTACCCAAAAGCACAGGTACCAGAAGAAAAAAAAAAGCATTTAAAATACGCCACTCCATAGCAGCAGTAGCATAACATCTACAGCATTTTCCATATACAGACTACTAGCAGAAATCACTCCACTAGGAACGCTAAAATACATAAAGCCTGTAATCAATAGTCTACTTATGGCAATATGTTCAGTATACACAATTAATGTACTAGACTAGTAGTGTCCACTATAATAAATAAATAAATAATTTGACAAATTAGGTGTACTGAGACACGTGAAAGGTTCTTGCTGCTGTACAATCTTGTCAGAAACTACAGTGATTCTGCTGAAGTAAAAATGAATAGGTTAATCACGTTAATCATAACTATTTTCAACATAGAATTCTCATGCATGTTTGAACTGTGCACAAATACTCTCGCATTATTTATGCATCAATGCTTAGTCATGATGGAGTGCAAACTACTATCTCGAAGTAAAGGAATATTACTGCTTACAACATTTTAAGTGCATCATAAGACAGTGTTATATGCTATTGGTTTTTATGCTCTCAAATCTGGGGAGTCAAGGACATATGCTTCTGTGTAAAAAAAAAAAAAAAAAAAAATCTATTGGTAGGCTCTGTCACGGCAAACATAGTCTAAGCATTAGAATTCAGAAATGAATGTGGCGTGTTCCTCTGCATCAAAGCCATCTCTCTATTATGAAGCATGCAAGGCAGAAAAGAGAATTTTTCAACACAGGCGTTTGCGTGCTTTGTGTGAGTGAGCACTCATACACTATTAATGCAAAGAGGTTTGGGAACAGAACAAACACCCCCTTATGCCAGGGAGGGAATGAGAGCTGAGTGATCATCTGGGGGCTGCGGAGATATCCCCTCCTGCTGCAACACAGCACCCTTGGCAACACCCACAACCCCCTGCTCTCCTGTATTTAAACACTTATGCTATTATGGCTGTCTAAGGCTAGTGATAAATGTAGTTAAAGCAGAAGATATGGTTAATATCTACCACACAACACCATCTACACTTCACTGTCATCTACACTGTCATACAATCTGAAAGTAATGTCTCTTTGTTGATAATGCTGTAGTATGGTCCTGGTATCAGTGATGGCAGGTAGAGATTAAGGAAAATAATGTATTCCTAGACGTATCACAATTCTTTTTTAAACATTCTGCATCGATGCACAAATCGTTATAATCAGGCTTTCACATAGGCTCATGCATAAATTTCTTGAAAAAAAATTCAAAATTAAACATTACAACCTACATTACACATAATTACTTACAAAAATGTGTAATATTTACTAATATTAATGAGTTCATAATTTAAAGGAAGAAAAATTAACAGTAGGAATGGAAAAGGAAAAATTAACAGTAGCATTAACGTTACACTCCACGTTCAATATCATAATTTCAAGATAAACTTGAATGTGTCAGATTAATGTCTTAGCCGTATTGTCTTGTTACTGATATTTAGCTGAAAGTTACATTTTCTGGTAAACCAGGATCCATGTAAAAATCTGCTGTCTGTTCTATTCATCTTACACTCCTCTACACAGGATTCCATTCATTCAAATTGAGTAATTTAATTCATAATTCCATTTGGGCAAAATCCTAAATGGCTTCCTAGATATGTTCCCTAAATAGAATATGAGATATGGAGTTGTAAATGCAGTTTGAGATTAAATTAAGAAAAAGCCACTACTGCTACATTTTAATTACATATAATATATGCGTTTTGATGCATCATAATTTTTTTTTTAATTTCTGTGGACTAGACTACAAACACAATGATTTTTTTTCTACCACAATAGTGTTATAATATTCATTCATCATGAAAAACACTATTTTCTTGATGGATGAAAATGGCAAAATTATTGTGGTCATTCAGTAGACATACGCTAGAACAAATTGTAAAATATTAATACAATTCTCATAATATTTATGTATTCCACAGTAATTGGTCCACATGTTTAATATCCTAGTATACTGTACAGCTACCGACACATACAACATCTAAAAACATTTTTTGCTAAAAAAAAAAAAATGGGGGTGGTTTGGGGGGGTTCTAAATTAATACTTCTTTTATGTATCATGCTTTTGTTTTAATTAGCTTAAAAAAAAAATAATAATAATTATGAAAGTAAACAATGTACACTAAAACTGGTTATTTTATAGGCATTGTGGCTCTCTGAATTGAAATTAGATACAGTCAGGTCCATAAGTATTTGGACAGTGATACAGTTTTCGTAATTTTGCCTCTGTATACCACCACAATGGATTTGAAATGAAGCAATCAAGACGTGATCGAAGCATAGCCTTTCAGATTTAATTCAAGGGGTTTAACAGAAATATTACATCAACTGTTTAGAGTCCCTCCATTTTCACAGGCTCAAAAGTAACTGGACAAACTAACATAATTATAAATATTAGGATTATTTTTAATACTTGGATGCAAGTCCTTTGCAGTCAATGACTGCCTGAAATCTGGACCCCATGGATATCACCAAATGCTGAGTTTCCTCCCTCGAGGTGCTTTGCCAGGCCTTTACTGCAGCCGCCTTCAGTTGCTGCTTGTTTGTGGGTTTTTCTGCCTTCATTTTTGTCTTCGGTAAGTGAAAAGCTCAGTTGGGTTGAGGTCAGATGGCTGACTTGGCCATTTAAGAACATTCCATTTCTTTGCCATTAGAAGCTCTTGTTCTATCAGTTTTGCAGCATTTGACTGAATCTGAGCAGTAAGTATAGCTCTATATACTTCAAAATTCATCCTGCTACTTCTATCATCAATAAACACCAGTGACCCAGTTCCACTGGCAGCCATACATGCCCATGCCATAACACTGCCTCCACATGTTTGACAGATGAGGTGGTAAGCTTTGGATCATGAGCCCTCCCTTTCCTTCTCCATACTTTTCTCTTACTATCATTCTGGTACAAGTTAATCTTGCATCAGTACTGTTCTGGCTTTTTTAGAGGTTTTTTTTTTTTTCTTTCAAAGTCTAATCTGGCCTTTCTGTTCTTGAGTGTTACCAGTGGTTTGCATTTTGAGGTAAATCCTCTGTATTCATGAAGGCATTTCTTGATTGTAGACTTTGACAATGCTACACCTACCTCCTCCAGAGTGTTCTTGACTTGGCTAGATGTTGTGAAGGGGTTTTTCTTCATCAAGGACAGAATTCTGCGATCCTCCATTTTAGTTGATTTACATGATCTTCCAGGCCTTTTGGTGTTGCTGAGCTCGCCAGTGCATTATTTCGTTTTAAGAATGTAATAATTTGTTGATTTGGCCACTCCTAAAGTTTCTGCTATCTCTCTGATAGGTCTGGTTTTTTTTTTGAACATGGCCTACTGATGGCCTCCTTCACTTGCATTGACCCCTCTTTGGACTGCATTTTGAGAGTTCCCATGAACAGTTACCAAATGCAAATTCAACACTTGGAATCTACTCCAGACTTTTATCTCCTTAATTTGGAGTGAAATAATGAGGGAATACACCTGGCCATGAAACTGCTTATTAGTCAATTGTCCAATTGCTTTAGAGCCTGTGAAAATGGAGGGACTCTGTAAAAAAATGGCTGTAATTCCTAAATTTTGTTAAACCCCTTGAATTAAAGATGTAAGTCTACACTTCAATCACATTTTGATTGCTTCATTTCAAATGCATTGTGGTGGAGTACAGAGGCAAAATTACGAAAATTGTGTCACTGTCCAAATACATATGGACCTGACTGTAGATAGATTACCACATTGTCGTACATAGCCGGTTCAATTAATAGCATATTACTGTGTAACATTAACTGTTTAAAAACACACACATTCAATAGCTTAAAAAAGTCACCGAACATCAAAAACTCAACATTTTCATGCAGGACTTTTTTTTTAATGAAAGAGGGACATGCAGATACTTGAAATGAAACCTAGCAAATGTGAACTGACTGTCCTGCAAATATAAACACAGCTATAACCGTAAGCCTGCTGATATAAATTTCTATTTATTTACACTGCCAGTAATCATTACAATACAGTAAAGAGTTATTTTATCTTTTATATAGTATAATGTGCAGCGCACCGAAGATACTTAACAAAACA